>NC_053462.1:19128470-19319959 GCF_015227805.2 Hirundo rustica
CCTTGGCAGGGCTGGGTTAAATCAGATGGAGCCACCTGAGTGGGAGCTGGGGCTGGGTGGGAGCAGGAATCCAGGGATGTGTCTTTATCCAGGGGTTTGTCCTGCTCCAGGGATGTGTCCTGGTCCTCCCCCAAGCTCTCGGCCCCACCAAGGCTGGGTTTTGCACGTTTTGGGGTTTTCCACCACACCACAAAAGTGAATTTTGAGCAGCTCACGGAGCAGAAGGTTATCTCCGAGGCCTGCCACGGTCTGTAACAAATACAGGCACAAAAAGCAGGCTGATGAGCGGTTAATTAAAGTAACTAAATAATTAAAGTTTGTGTAACAGAGGCCTCGGTTTTCAGTGGTCTCAGCTTACACAGACCAAGGGTATTTGGAGGATTCTGCAGCACCACCCTGGGTGCGGAGCTCCAGCTCCTTTTATCCTGCCCAAAATACCCATGACAGACTGGTCTCGGAAAAAAGCCCAAACAAACAAACAAACAAACCAGAATGGAGGCAGAGGGAGGGATAACCTGTGTTAAAATCCCCACAGATGTCAACCTGCAGCAGAAGTGATGGTGGCTAATAGCCTGGTGCTCCCTGGGGACGCAGCTACTTTGGGCTGTCAGATTAGAGCTGCTGCCTCAGACAGCTTGTGGGACTTGATTGTTTGAGGGGCTCGGAGTTCTTTTGTAGGGGAAGGTAAATTGTGTCCTTAATATCTCCAAATTTACAGCGCAGCTCGTTGGGTATTTTATATCCGGGGAGATTAAAATTAGCTGTGCTTTGCAGCGGGGGGAATCGCTGCTTTAAAAAAGGGGGGGAAAAACAAAAAACAAACAAACAAAAAAAGCAAATTAGGAGCAACTCTATCTTATTTAAGCAATCCATTTGGAATAACCGTGAGAGATGTCAAGTGAGCAGCATCCCAGCCTTGATGCCAGCCCCTCCATAAAGCCTGGCTGTTTGGATGGGATCCAATTAGTCCGTAGGCAGCTCCTGATGGTCACCTCTGTGCCACGTTATTGTGTTCCCTCACGCAGCTAAGGAGAGCTAATTGCACCTGTTGCAGGGAAAACCAGGACTGTTTGCATGAGAAACATGATCTTATAACCAGGTTAATGCTGTGTAATGAACTATCACCCTGCAGGGTAATGGAAATGAATGGGGGGAAATGGAGGCAGGAACCCCGGGGTATTGCGTGCTCGGCGGTGGAGTTGGGTTTCCCACCTGTCTGGATAATTCTTTGTGTCATAATCCCCAGAAAAAAAAAAAAAAAAAAAAAAAAAAAGGGAAGCAGCTCTCTGGTTTTCAGGGATCTCTGTATTTGCACACCCTTCATAGTTACAGTTTGGAGCCCCGCATCCCCTAAAGGATGGAAAAATCCGTGAGTGTTTGGGGACTGTTAGGAGCCCTGTCTTCCATGCACTGAAATTCCTCACTCTGTGGTAAAAGAGATAAAATGCAATGGAAAAAAGGGGGAGTCAGCTCTCTGTACCCCCTGGTTTTCAGGGATCTCTGTATTTACACACCTTTCATGGTTACAAACAGTTCGGAGCTCTGCATCCCCTAAAGGATGGAAAAATCCGTGAGTGTTTGGGGACTGTTAGGAGCCCTGTCTCCCATACACTGAAATTCCTCACTCTGTGATAAAAGAGATAAAATGCAATGGAAAAAATGGGAGTCAGCTCTCGCTGAGCCTCCTGAGCTGATTGGTTTTGGGGGATTCTCTGTATTTACACACTTGTGGTTATAACCGGTGTGGAGCCCTACATCCCATAACCCATAAATATTTGGGTTACTGTTAGGAACTCTCTCTCCCATCAGCACCTGATAAAGGTGAGAAATACTGAAATGCTTCACTCTGCGATAAAAGAGATAGAATACCATTCAATAGTTCAGCATTTCAAATAAAATTACTCAACATTTCAAATGAAACAATTCAATATTTCTACTTTTAAAATAAACGAGCAGTTGTTTTACACTAACATTTTGTTTTGTGGCACAGCATGAAGAAGCAGCCAAAGGAAAGGCCAGCACCTGAAGATTTAATGGTAAGTGAAACCTCAGTTTGGATTTCTCCGTGAATATTTTTTGGTCATTTACCTAGAAATTTATCCATTTTTCCCTGCATTTTTCAGTGCGCTCAGTGTGTTTCTCTCTAAACTCTTCCTGCTTGTGCAGCAATTCCATATTTGCACCCAAACCAGAGGTGGGATTGTGATTCTGAAGTTGGTGGGTATTTCGCTGTTACCTTCACTCGTGATGTGGGGAGTTAATTCAGAACTTTCACGGCCGCTGTCGAGTTTCAATCAGAACCATTTTGATGCTTGCTGCACATTTTCTTCCAGTTTGGATGTCCAGGGATTACAGCTTAATGTAGGTCACTCTTTGTCAGCCTTAACCTTCCCAAATGTGAAGACTGAAAACAGGGAGTGTGGTTAAAATCCATGTTTTAATGAAATGCAAGAGCCACTGTTTTCACCGATGCTCGTTTAAAATTAAATCAGATTGGCTGCAGGAGAATGAGGGAATATTTGGGGAGGTGTGTCCATGGAAGGGTTCTCAGGGCTGGAATCTGAGCTCAGAGCCCACTTCTTGTGCTGGCAATTATCATCTTTTCAATTATTAATAATTGCTGTTAACAGCAGGTTACGTAGACTCATAATCCCCTCTGACTCGTGTCAGGTACCTTTAATTTCTAAATGTTTCCTTACTTTCCTTTATATTTTTTTTTGGTGTAACTCGAAAGTTCCTCTAAAACCATCACAATTTATTTGCTGTGCATGGAAATACAGAGACAATTGGAATGCAGGAGTAATTTTAGGGGATTTTAAGAAGGATCAAGGCACTGGTGCCTCCTCTCATTTCTTGCTTGCATGGTGGGAGCTGAGAGGAGAATAAAGGTTTTTTTTTTTCCTGCAGCATTTCTCTAGTTAAAGGCTAATCTCTGAAGATGCCCAGGGGCAGGTGTCTCACAATCCAGACCAGTCTCAGCTGAGATCCTGGTTAGGAAAGTATTTAACTCTGAATCTCATTTTAAGGATATTAACTCCACCAAATCTGCATTTGAAGTTGGGCACCTGCTTAAATACCTCGCTGAAATTAAACCTCAAAGTTTATCAGAGCCCACTTTGGGGTTTCTCATACCAAAAAGCTGATTTTTTTTTTTTTTTTATTAACTTTTGATGGCTGGGAAATTCTTGCAGTTAGTCACATCTGAGAAAACTTGGAGCAGGTTCTGGAGCTGCAGACACATTTACCTCGTGCGCTATTCTGCCATGGCTGGGTGGCTCAGCTATTAAAACGAGGGAATGGGGTTTCATAAAACCTCTCTTCCCTTTGTAAACGCACATTTTGGTGATGCAATCGGCCTGCCACTTATAAATAAAACATCTGCAGATCACACAGCCCCCCAGAAGTGTGTGTGGGGACGTTTGTGAGCAATAACACCACTCCAGGGTGTAGAGCCATAAAAATGAGGCCAAAGGGTGAGTGCCTGCAGTAGCAGGGAAGTGCACAGATTTATCTTTACAACTACATGCCCTGGAGTGTGCTAGTCCCCTTTAAAGGAGGGGTTTTGTGAAATTATTTGGAAATTCCGGCGCCTCTTGGGGGGGGGGGAAGAAAAAGAAATAAATAAAAAAGAAGCGTTCCTACTTTTTAAACAATTTAATGCCATTTTTTTCCCCACCCTCCTTTCTGTTCAGTTACAAATGAACTTGCAACAACAAGTAGTAGAACAGGAGCTGCTCGCTCCTTTATATTATAGAGGATATATATATAATATTATATTTTATAATATTTATTATATTTATAGAGTCAAGCCCTTCAGATTTTTGCTTTTCCCCAGTCTTGTCAAGGGGCACTTTATTTATAAAATTAACATGAATATATGCATTAGCACTGTGTGTCTGTGTGCACAGTTACACGCAGCATATCTGTGCCTAAGTGTGTGTACAGAAATTAATTTATAATTGCTGGAAATTGGGGCCAGGGGAAAAAAAACAAACGCTTTAACAAATGATATTTAAATATAATTTAAAAATGAGGTTGGAAAAGCCCTCCAAGGTCATGGAGTCCATTTGATCCCCACCTTGTCTCAACCAGAGCAGAGCACTGAGTGCCGCATTCCTTGAGCGCAAATATCCTGTGAATTCTGGAATTCCTCTCCCTTTTAATCCTTTTAATTCCATACTCCTGAGGCTGCCACGTGGTTCTGGTGGATATAAGGAGCGCACAGAGGGTTGTAAATACTTGTGGATCTGAGGGATTCACAGAGGGATGCAGTGAAACCCTGGATCTTCAAGGTCACCTTATCACTGATTTAAACCAGAGCAGGATTTCACCTTGTTCGTTGAATTTTGAGGTTGTTTTAGTTAAAAGCACCGTGCCAGCAACGATGGGAGGTGTCACTCACAGCCATCCTCACCTTCAGACAAACCAGAGCATCATCTTCCTCCCCTGTGGACACCAGCTGTACTGGAAGTCACTGTTTTGTGACCAGTTCAGGAGAATTAAGGACTGAGAGCAAAATGAAGGGAGCAGAAGATGGATCTTTTCCTCCTCTGCTGATAATCAGTGGATTTTAAAGGCATTTGAGGAGCTGACTGACAGCACCTGGAATCACCTCCACCCCGGTCCTGGGGCTGCAGCAGGGATGGATTTCCTGCTTTTATAAAACCCAAAATGTCCATTTTGTCAGGAAATAGAGCCAAAGCCGAGGCTGGATGAAATTCCTGTTTAAAGTCAGGCTTCTAGTTACCATGGGTGTCCATGTCCAGGTGGATCAGGCTCTGTATTTGTTTCTTTTATTATTTTTTTTACTCTGGGCCCTTTCTTCCATGCAGCCATCCCCAAAACAAGATATCCCATTGGTTTTTTCGGTATGTAGGAAATCAAACCAACTGGATTGTTCCACAGCAGTGAAACCAGGGATTTCACCAAGTAATGAGGAAATTGTCCATTCAGGGAAAGCAACAAGCTCAGAACTTACCAGTGGTCATCCTGAACTTACTCTAAAATGCTGCTCTTTCATCTCCAGTTTGTTCCCTCTTAAGAGAAAGGCAGAGAGCCAAATAAATTGAATATATTCCTATATTATCACGGGGAAGACTGCACAGCACATTCCTCTCTGCCTCTCCCTTTCTAACGTGAAAATCTCAACAATCCTTTTGTACAAAGAGATTTTTCCCCTTCTCCCTTGAGTTGTTTTTTTTTTTTTTGCCAGAAACACGGAGTTTTTTCCAGCTTTCAGAGCAGTGCTTCTTGAGGAGTTGTGCTGTGGCTGCCCGGGGAAGGTTTCACCTCCTGGTGATGCCCAGAGTCCAGGGAAGCACCCTGAGCCCGGGCTGCCTCCCAGGCCGGGGCCGTGCCTGTATTTATGGTGTTTTCCCCAAGCTTTCCATTCTAAGCTCTATTTAATGGAATCTATGCATAGTAAGTAATCAGGTCAGAGAGAAGCAACATCCCCTGTTTGAGATCAATCGCTGGCTAATACTTTATCTAGGCCACTTTATTATCTCATGCTGATTCCATTCCCATTCTCCTCCTCCTTTGTAGCGCGCGCTTCAGCTGTGGTAAAAGTACGGCTCGCATACATATTAAAAACATATACCCATTCTATCTGTATGTAAATGTGGGAGGCACAGCTGGATATTGCAGGAGTTTGATTTACTAATAGTTATTATCTGTTCTAGCTGTTCGGAGGCAAAGAGAGGCGCAGGAAAACAAGCTAGCGCAGAAATTGCCTTTATGATATCACTGCCCCGCTTTGGTAATTGTTTCAAATCTCTTCTTGAGCTGCAGGCTCGGCCTTCGCTTCTGCAGGTTGTTGGTGCTTTTTTGGGATTGCTGGAGTCCCTCAGTGAGCTTTGGGGTTTTTATGTTGTTCGTGCTACGGCCGGTTATTGGGAGGAAAGGCGTTTACGTCAAGAAATTGCGTTTGGAACGCCAAAAGTCAGGGATGGAGCAGTTATTCCTGTGGAGGCATCAAAGCACAGCCTTTAGGATTTCTCGAGGAAAAATTGGGCAGGGAGAGGATCCGGTCACCTCCTGCACTCCATTGCTTTTACCCAGATCAAATGATTTTTTCATTCAAGTTGTCACATTTTCGACACAACCGGGAGCTTTCCTTCTTTTTAAAATTTAAATTACCGACGCTTCTCATGTTTTTAATTTGAACGTTGTGTGGTAAATTGTATATCATCTGTGTCAAAGCCACTGACATGCTGGAAAGCCTGTTCTTCTTTAGTATTTTATTTATTTTAATGCCTAATACAATTGTGAAATTTCCCATTACTATGCATTCAGCCATCCCTCTCTCCATTCCAGGAATGGCTCTAGACCAGGCACCCTGGTTTTATTGGCTATAATGGGTATTTTTTTTTTCCCAGATAAACAGATAGTTTGTGTATTTAAATGTTTTAAGACACGTGTCAAGATGTTAGAGACTCTCAAAAAATGGGTTCTGGCTGCCTGTTCCCACATCTCCAACAAGTACAAGAAGGAAATTAAAGTTGTGAGGCTTTTAGGTAGTTGGATTTTAAGTAGCTAGATTTTATCTCGCTTTATTTTAGAGGGTCTGCGCAGTAGCTGAACATATTTGCAGTTGGTTGTGTTAAACCCCCTCTCAGGAAATACTTTTATGGTTTAAACAAACAAATGGAGGATCAGCATAATCCTGCCTGGATTTTCATCAAAACCCCCAGAATAAAGCCAAGAAAATGCTGCTGCTTAGGTTTGTCAATAGAAGGGCTTTCCCCCAGTGCTATCACTGAGTAGCCAGGGCTGGGGATTGGATGATGGTGATTTTTGGGGTAGACCAGAGGGCTCTCAGCACTTTTCCTTTTCACAAGCACGCCCCAGAGATCCTGTGAGATCAGGTTTAGAGATCCACGGCTGTTGTGTGCGCCCATCCAGATGCTTGGGCATCGTTGCTCAATCACAGGGAGCCAAGAATTTTCCCTCCTTGGCCACATTTTTTTATCCTGGGCGGGATCTCCCATCAGGGATGATAAAATTGGCTGTGCTTGGACCTGTGATGAATGGCTTTGTTTGCAGAGGTTCAGCCTCTCCTCTGTCACACCGATCCCAGTTATTCACTCCATGACAAGGGGAAGTTCTGACAGACACCAAACACATGCAGATGGGAAGGAAAGGGCTCTCTCCTGGTTTCTCAAGGAAAAAAAACTACAGAGCCAAGTATTTTAGCTGTTGTAAATATAGAATTGTTTAGGCTGGAAAAGGTTTTTTAGGATCATTCATTTCAACCATGAAGTATATGTGATAAATAATAAACTTGTTCTTCAGTCTCTCAGTTCAGACATGCAGTGGCCGAGAAGTTCTGGATCAAATCCTGGTTACACTGAAGGCAAATCAAAATTTATATTGAGGCAGGGGTTTCACAGCAGGGCTCAGGATGCTCCTGTCACTGGGTGTTCAAAATGCTCAAGGTGGCTTAAGGGGGAAAAAAATCTGTGTTTCTTCAGGTGGCAGCATTGCTGACTGAGCTGAAACTGGGAAAGGCCAGTCAGGGATATTTCCCCCTCTGCCTTTCCCAAAAAAAAGGGGGAGAAAGCCATGTGTGTCCTCGAGGGTGGGAGTTTTTCTTTGCCACTTGAGAAACCAGCTCTCGAAATGGAGAAATCCATTCTATCCGTGTCGCTAAATCCAGCAGTCACCCAAGAGCGAGCTGTGACCAGGTTAAGGGCGTTGCCTTCATTCCCATCGCCCTGGGGTCACCCAGTTCCTCCAGCAAAGGGAACATCTGACTTCCCCCTCCTAACGTGCCCTGGAGCTGCCCAAAATTGCGGCACTTCCAGAGAAATGTGAAAAGGAGTAACTGGAGTTGGCTCAAAGAGGTGTTGAAAATCTAAGGAAATTGGACAAAAACAAACTGGCAACGGCTTAGAGGGATACAGTTCATATTTTTTGGTTCCTTGAGTCTCCTGGGCTTTGCAGTTTAATTTGAGCAAATGTTTCATTTGGCACTGCTGGTCGTTCAGTAGTTCTCCAGGCACAGGGACAAATATTTACATCTCACTCATTTTGGTAGCAGAATTGCAAATCTTTCAATTACTGGATATTGAGGAGTTGGTTGTGCGTTTGCCTTGTTGATGTTTTATGTCAGCTGTTTTCCTTGCGTATTTATTTTTTAAAATTTAGAAAAATAAATCTGTTAGCAGTTCCAAAATAAGACCCATATCTTTAAATCCCAGAATACTGGCCTTTCTATTCGTTCCAAATTCATTCCAAATTCATCGAGGAATTTGCTCTAACAGGCAACTGTTGAAATCCACGTTGGATTTTTATTTGCGTCGTGAATTTGGCATTTCGAATGTATTCAGAGCCTCTGCATAGATTAAAATGGCTGGTGCTTGTGCAGTACCAGCTACATGTGGGTCTCTAGTCCAATTAGCACCTCAGGACACTCCTGCAGTATTAAATAAGAGTAATAATTGCCTATGAATAAGCAGAGTATAAAGCAGGAGATAGAGATAGGGCTTCTTAGTGACCTGTGTGCATTATGCCTCAAATCCCTTAATCAGATTTGTGCCGCTTGATTCTTCCATCCGCAGAAATTCAGCTGGAGGATCAGGGCCTAAAGTAGTAAAAAATCAATTAATACGACTTTTCTAATTTGTGCGGTTGACAAAAAAAAAAAAAAAAAAAAAGGAAAAAAAACCCTGCATATAAATAGGGAACATTTTTCTCCTGAAGAGGGGCCGTGCTGAAAGATTTTTTTTAATTGGATTTTCATTGTGATTGACAGCACTTGATTATGACAGTAACTTTATTTGGCTGGACTGCTAGAGCCCCCTTGTTCAGGGTGGTTTTCTGTGGGGTTTTTTTTTATGTCCTTTTTTCCCCATCAAAGGCCTTTTTTTTCTCGGCGGCATTCCCGGCGGAGTGCGGAGTTTGTGAAAGAGCCTTTTAGCACCTTTGTTGCCGCCATCCCTGGTGACGATTGGGCCCAGCTGGTTGCTGGTCGCAAAATGCTCCTCTCAACAAAGAGAAATCTCCCTGGCCTCCATCATTTTAAGAGCTCCAGAAACCTGTTGAGGATTAGAAGTAGCTTTAGATGTGAAATGAGTGTTAAGTATTAGTAATCGGGAGATTAGGGCCCCGGGGACAACGGGAGATAAACAACCGCAATTAAGGCAAATCTGCCAGAGTAAACAAAATTGAGCAGAAACAGATGCCCTCGCCATTTTGGGGGATTGATTGGAGGGCACCGAGGAATCGATTTTTGTCTTGTTTACACTTCCAAACCCCTGTGATAAACTGGGAGGCTAAATATTTCATAGCGCCTGATTTTAGTTAATTTTTCTCGGCTCCTCACAGTGACCAGGCCCGGCCTCGCTCAGCCTTCACAGGGAGCAGCTAATTGCCTATGAAGGGCCCCTGTGTTTAAATGGGCTTGACAGGAATTTAAATTTTGTTTCAATCAACCTCTGTGCTCACAGCCTGCTCCAGTTTCTAATTTTTAAATTAAACATGATTTCTTTTTTATTTCTTTTCTTTTCTTTTTTTTTTTTTTTTTTTTTTTTTTAAAGCCGCGGCCTCC
Source organism: Hirundo rustica (assembly GCF_015227805.2). Classification (NCBI taxonomy): domain Eukaryota; kingdom Metazoa; phylum Chordata; class Aves; order Passeriformes; family Hirundinidae; genus Hirundo; species Hirundo rustica. Next base: position 19,138,021 of record NC_053462.1, read on the forward strand.
CCTCCAGAGCCGGCTGCTCGCGCTCCCAGCCGGGGCGGAGCTGGGAACACGCGGCTTTCTTCAGGCTGAAACGCCAAAATACAGCCCTGGAAAAGTTCATTGTCCCGTAAATGTGCATCTGCCCGCTCGGGTTTGATGGGAGAGGTTGGGGGAAACACTCGGTTGATGGAAATCGGGATCGTGTGCCTGCTGGGCTGGGGAGAGCCAGGTTCCCACAACCAGGGGAAAGCTCCCTGTTGGATTAAAATACAACTCTGAGCGTGGAAATCGTGTTGGTGGCCTCGGTGGTTGTTCAGTGACCTTGGGAGAGATTCAAAGGAATTTGTATCTTTTTTTCCCAAGCCAACTAGTGGTGATATATTTTGCCTTCTCCGTGTTTTCAGCAGGGCTCTGTACGTTTATTCCAACGTTGTTTCGTACCTGGGCTTTCTCTGCTCCTCACACGAGGGGATTTGGCAGCACCTTCACCTCGATCATTTAATACTTTATTTAGTCCCTTTACAAAGCCTGGCAAACGCGGGGATGTCATTTTGCACTCCGTGCAGGCAGCGTGCAGCCATTGGAATGCAGGATGATCGTAGTGGTACTTTTAAAAACAACTTGTTCATTTGCTGAAACTTCATCACAAAAATGCTAACGAAGTACGAGCTGTTTCATTCTCCCTTTTTGCTTCCAGCCACATCGTTTTCAGGGTTTGGTTTTTTTTTTTTTGCTTTTGTTAATTGTTGTTATTTGTGTGTGTGTGTATGCACACAGCATTTTCTTCTCTAAGGTTTTGGGTGAAAAACATTTAGGAGATTGTTTCAGTTTACTTCAGCTTAGTAATTTGCTTAGCAATTTTTTTTTTCCCCCATTAGAAAAACTTGGAGAAAACAGTTGTTTTCTTCACCCTTCTCCCCCAGTCTAGGGGAACACTTAGTCCTCATTTGAAGGAAATTCTGTAGGGAACATTTAGTCCTCACTTGAAGGAAATAGTGTAGGGAACGTTTAGTCCTTGTTTGAAAGAAATTCTGTATCAGTTTTAATTCCTGACGAGTTCCTTTCGGTGTCACTGAGACCATTCCTGTGCTGGGGCTGAGGACGGTTCTGCAGGTGCAGCTCCATCAGGGTTAGGTCAGGTGTGCGTTTCTGGTGTGAATCTCTGCTCTTTCTGAGCCCCCGCTCTTTCATTCTCAGCACAGCCGCGTCTTGAAGCTCACGGATTGAATCGATTTCAGATGAAACCCCACCAGAAGATGTGCTCCAGGCACACACCTAATGAGCTCCAGCTACTAATGGGCGCTGAGGCCACAAACCAGAGCAGAGCTGGGCAAAAGTCAAACCTCTTCCATCCCTAAAATGTTGCACCGAGCGTTTCACTCAGCAGAGCTGCTTCTGTTGTCGACAGCTTGCTAATGTTGACAGACTCCATCAGCCTTGGGCCACTCTCCCCATTCCTCCTCTACAGCTCTCCTTAACCTCAGCAGCACTTGCAGAACTAAACTCCAATTAGATTTCGGTTGCTTTAGTTTGCTTTAAGAGTCGTAACACAAAAACTGAAATACCTTTGCTGGGAGCCGGCTCGTTTTCTGCCGAGCAGCGCGAGGAATGCCAAGGACAGTTACTGGTTTAACAGCAAGTATCAAACGCAAAACTGCTGTGGAAAGAACGATCTGCAGATGGGCAAATAGATTCCTCTGTGCCACAGCCAAGCCCTAAGCTCTGCAGTGAAATTCAGACCAGCCTTTGCCACAGGAAGGGAACAAACAGCAGACCCAGGGTCCTGCTCGAGGTCAGGTCCACGCTACGTTGCTGTTCTGACCTGAAAAATTCCCTCTTGACCTTTTGTCTGGTGATGAGTTGCCAGCTTGGACGCATCGGTCAAGTGCACGAGGGGTCTTTGAGATCTGTTTTGGGGTCACCAGCTGTCCAAAGCTTGGAAAAATAATTCTTTCATCATAACGATGGATCTGTATTGCTGATTAAAAATGGAAGTCTGGGTGAGGTGTGTAGACAGTTGCTCTTCAGGTTAAGGTGTTGAGGTGGAAGTTGAGCTGTTCTTCCTCTTGGTCCATCCATCAGAATATTCCTGGCATATTAATTCTGTAAATGATGGGAGAGTTTTGGTGCCTCAACAAAACTAAACCAGCTGAAAAAGGAAAAATCCATGGGTGAAAGTCAGTCTACAAATAGATAAATAATCGGGGGAAAAACTGCTTCTCAAAAAAACCAAAGAAAAAAAAAAAAAAAAAGAAAAAATTAAGGAAGAAATCTAACCCCAAGGCTTCAGTGCTTAGTTGTGTTACCCATTTATCTCTGTTTTGTATCATCTTTTCACTGTCTCACGTATCATCAGAGGGATAAAATCATTAGTGTGCTAATCTAGGTAGCCATAGTTCTAAGGCTGACCTAGGCTAATCTGCCTTTGCAATTTCAAGAACTATGTTTGACTCCTCTGAAAGTAACCTTAAATTGTAGTCTTGTAAGAATTCCAGAGCTGTATCCTTCACTCCTTCTCCTAATGAGGTTATGACCAAATGCTCATTATAATTGCTTTAGACTCCTTTTAATTTTCAAGCTTATTAATCATAAGAAGAGTTATTTAAAATTGCATAAATTAATCTTAGATTAAAAGCCCATCAAAGCCTCGAAACAATTAAGAATAAGTAGGATTTCCCTGGGGCAGCAAGTTTTATTTTAATAGTGTAGTCAGGTGGATATCAGAACATTGAAGTATGGTAGTGATTAATGTATGCAAAATTTAAATGAGAGTTTTTAAATGGCAAATCTAAATCACATATTGACCTAACTGTAGGCTTTAACTGCATTGTCTGTCATATATTTAAACTGTTTAGTAATCAACATTTTAATTACAGTGTATGTTAGGGAGGCCGTGCAACAAACAAAACTCCCCACTTCCCGAGTGGAGCTGCTCAGCACGCTGGGCTCTGGAGCCAGGAAGGAGCAGAAACTTCCAGGAAAATCGAATCAGTCGTGGTTTTTCGTGTGGATGTCTTCTTGCTCCTGCCTCATCTCCACCCAGGAAACGCCACTGGTCGATGCTGGGAGTGTGCAGGGTTGGACTTGGAGCACCCTGGGGCAGTGGAAGGTGTCCCTGCCCAGGGCAGGGCTGGATGGGTTTTGAGGTCCCTGATGGGTTTTGTGGTTCTGTGATTCCATGATTTCATCCCCTGCGCCGGGGCTGTCTCTCAGCACCCAGCTGAGCCCAGCTCCGGGGGTGCTGGAGCCTCCCCAGCACAGCGAGCGCAGTCCTTGCCCTCAATAGTCTGAGGACAGGAGCAGGGAGAGAGAACTGGGCCAGCAAACACTCGCTCCCAGATCCAGCACAGCCTCGCAAGTCCCAGGGAGGAGCTGGAACTTCAGGGCTAAGCTCAACCTGTGATCTGCAATCCCATTTGGAAGAGCCAAGGAGGCTGCAGCTGACCTTGCTGCAGCTTTGGGACACTGGGGACACTCTTGGCAGACACACAGACTGAGCCTCCCGGTCCCTGCTGCTCCAAGCACTTCAGGTGCTCACACTTTCCTTCAAAGGGTTTAAAAAACTCACAGATCTCAGGATTCCAAAAGGAAGAGAAGAGATGGAGCAGCTGCATCGCACTCAGTGTCACGCAGGGTGCTTTCACCCGTGGGTACGTTCTGTGTCTCCCTGGATTAACGTGTGCTCAGCCTTCAGAGCCTTTTTTCAGAGTTTCTACCCCACTCGAGCCTCAGAAGCTGCGTGGAGCGTCCCCTGAGGATGCCCTGCCACCTTCTGTGCCTGGGAATTAACGATGTTTTGGGAGTCGGCAGAGAGAGAATTGGCCTGAGGATTCCTCGCTGCTATTCCTGGCTGTGGGAGCCGCAGTTGGATACTGTGGATAGCTGGCACAGATAATTAGAACAGCTTTTAGTGTGGCTTGTCCTTGGAGGCAGCAGCTCGAGATGGAAAATCCTCCAGCACTGGAGGCAGAGCTGGAGTGATGAAATGCTGACACGTGCTGAGGTCACTGCAGGGTGACCCGGGGTCACTTCGGGGTGGTTTGGGTTACTCAGCACTTTGTGTTCCCAGGAGTCCTGGGAAGTTGTTTGGGTTACTCAGCACTTTGTGTTCCCAGGAATTCTGGGAATTTGTTTGGGTTACTCAGCACTTTGTCTTTCCAAAAGTCCTGGGGAGCTGTTTGGGTTACTCAGCACTTTGTGTTCCCAGGAATTCTGGGGAGCTGTATGGGTTACTCAGCACTTTGTGTTCCCAGGAATTCTGGGAATTTGTTAGGGTTACTCAGCACTTTGTGTTCCCGGGAATTCTGGGGAGCTGTATGGGTTACTCAGCACTTTGTGTTCCCGGGAATTCTGGGGAGCTCTTTGGGTTACTCAGCACTTTGTGTTCCTGGGAATTCTGGGGAGCTCTTTGGGTTACTCAGCACTTTGTGTTCCCGGGAATTCTGGGGAGCTCTTTGGGTTACTCAGCACTTTGTGTTCCCAGGAATTCTGGGGAGCTGGTGCAGCTCCAGAGCTGAGCTTTGCGTTTGTCCTGTTGGAGGTCGGACTTGTCTCCCATGAAACATGAGGCTGGGCAGGAGTTTCCCCTCAAATCCATGCCCTGAGTTAATCACAAGAGCTGTAAACAGCACAGACACCTCAGCAGCAGTGGGAGAACCAAGTGGGATGTGCTGTTGGACAGCCAGGTTGGAATTTTTCGGCGCTGGAGGGATGAGCTGCCAGCCAGGCTTTCCTGATTTCACCTTTGCTCTGTGGCTTTCCTTTGAACAGAGCACCTGGAGTGGGGGAAGGCACGGGACATCCCCCCTGCTCTGGGAGCGTCAGGAATTCGGTGGTTTGCTCGCGTTTCACATGGATTTGTGCTGGCAGGGCTGGAATTCTGCTCAGGTGAAACAGATCCCAGGCGTTCCACAGAGGGCTGGATCAGAGGATGCTCTTCCCACTCCCAACTCCCGCTGCCAGGGAGGAATTAGGGAATGGCAGGGAAGGGGGGGAGCAGGATTCCAGTTTCCCTTTATTCTTAGCAGGTGCTGTGTTCTGTGCAGGAAAAGCTGCACCTGCTGCATTCAGAGCACGCCGACACCACCCCACAGACCGCTGCATCTTCCTCCTCCCCCCTTTGAAAAACTGCAAGTAAAGCAGCGAGTGAGCTTCCCTGCAAGCAGCCTGCAGCCAGCAGTAATTTTTATTTTCTCTATTTGTTTTAAGCCTGGGAAGTCTGTGGCTTCCTGCACACTGTCCTGATGGAGCCCTGACCAGCGAGCGTGCAATGCCCCCAGCCCTAATGTGCCATTAATGATAGGTTAATGTACAGTATAATGTTTTTTGGACTATGGGTTCATTACACTTCTGAGTGCAAGGTCCTTCTGCAGAGCGCCCAAGGTCCCATTGCATTATATCATGCAATAAAAATACCCTTTTCATATCACACACTAATAAACTGTATTTGAAATGCTGTCTGAGGGCACGGCCATTGTCTCGATGAGCTGTGCCTGCAACAGTTGGGATCTTTTTTATTGTGGGTTGGTTTTTTTCGGTTTTTTTCTTTTTTTCTTTTTTTTTTTTTTTTTGGTTGTGTTGAATTCAAGTTTTGTTTTGTTTTGTTTTTGTTTTGTTTTTTTTAATGGAATGCACGATTTGTCTGTGCTGCTTGGAGCTCAGGCTGGGAGGGTGTTAAAGAAATGTTTAAAGGGTGGCACTGATGCAGTGCCACTCATTTCCCAACCTTTTTTGCAGGAATTTTCTTATTGTTTTTAATTTGCTGTCCTCCCCAGTCAGCCTCTCACTGTCCCGGGGGAAAAAAATATAAGGAGGTGCTGTTGTGGGTTAGATCTGATGTACTCTCACCGTTTGGGATTCAGGTTCCTGCCCTGTCCTCATCCCTGCCATGTTCTGTGCCCCAGGGAACACCACCCTGGGGAGGAGAATCTCTCGTTTTTGGCATTTTCCAAGGAGAAAACCGGTGGCTGACTGGCATTTCACACCGGGAACGTGCTTCGTCACCATTCTAGGCTGGTAACTGCCCATCTCACAGGAACACCGACGGCTTTTTGCCTGGACAGTGCTCTGAAATGCCAGGCGTCGCATCAGGAGCGTCGTTTATGGTCTGCCTGTCCTTGGGCACCGCTCTGAACCTCCCTGGTGCTCGCCAAACACAAACATTTCATGCTCAGAGGATCCTGTGTGTGGGACAGGCTCTCCCGAGGCGTTGCTCTTCCCTGGATTTGTGTAAGTTGTTAGACTGAAGAGATGAAGGGGGTTCAGGCAGCACAGATTTGGGGCCGTGGGTGATGATTTTATATCCCAGAGGGAATTTCCTCCCCTGGAGCAGAGCTGCGCTCCAGGTGAGCTCTTGGGGGCCGTGGATGTGCAGCCCTGCCCAGGGTACCACGCAGGGTCTGTGGCAATAAGGGTGGGTTATTATCAGAAACAAAGATCTCTTTGGGTTTTTTTAGGCCAGAGGAGAAGGCCGTGAAAGCAAATTGCTGAATTTTGGGGGTAGATAAAACGATGGAACTTTTACCCTTGAATAATGGCGGTTTAATTGACTGGGCTAAATGATTGATGGCTGGCGAGCACTGAGTTGGAATTACCAGGGCTCCGTGCTCAGGGGGGCACTGCCCTTTTAATTTCCTGTCAGATATTTAAATCCTTCACCTCCCCCTCTGCCAGGAGCTCCCCTGTGAAAGAGTTAAACCTGTCTGGTGGGACACTGCACCTCGAGAAATGTACCCTTTATCAAGAGAACCAGATGAGACAAGTTCATTTAAAAAGCCTGGTTTGTCATTGTTTATCTCATTTTCGGGGTTGACACACAAAATTAGGCTGCCTGACACTCACTCGGGGCCAGCCCTGGCCCTGTCCTGCCTGACCTTTGCAGCTCCAAGCTCTCTGCTCCCCAGCAGCCACTTCCCATTCCCTGCGGGATTCCCCGTGCATCCCACGGGGCCAGGGCAAGGCACAGCAGCACCAGCCAGAAAAAAACAGTTTGGTGCTGGATTTTCGACCTCTTTGCTGCCTTCTGTGCCGAGTTCCAGGTATTTTCCGTCTGAAGATTTAAAGAAATGCTAATATTTATTTATCCCAATATTTAAAAATTGGGAAGGAGGTGGTTTTTGCACACCAGTACCAGGCCAGTCAGAAAAACCAGTTAGCTGCTGGATTTTCGACCTCTTTGCTGCCTTCTGTGCCGAGTTCCAGGTATTTTCCATCTGAATATTTAAAGAAATGTTAATATTTATTTATCCCAATATTTAAAAATTGGGAAGGAGATGGTTTTTGCACACCAGTACCAGGCCAGTCAGAAAAAAACAGTTTGGTGCTGGATTTTCAACCTCTTTCCTACTGTCTCTGCCGAGTTCTAGATATTTTTCAGTCTGAATATTTAAAGAAATGTTAATATTTATTTATCCCAATATTGAAAAATTGGGAAGGAGGTGGTTATTGTAGACCAGTACCGAGCCAGTCAGAAAAAAACAATTTGCTGCTGGATTTTCAGCCTGTTTCCTTGTGGCTGTGCTGAGTTCCAGGTATTTTTCAGTCTGAATATTTAAAAATTGGGAAGGAGGTTGTTACTGCTTTGTTGTGAACGCGTGTGGGAACCCGAGGAAATCTGAAATACACAGGGATGGGATCATAAGTGTTAAAAACAAAGCTGTGCATGCCCCAGCAGGCAGGGTGACCTCTCCGGGCCAGAGGGGAGCTGGAAAATGCATTTTGGGCGTCCACACATTTCACCTTCCCTTGCAATAAATCCCTGCAGGAACGTTGAAGCGCAGCAGGTGCCTGGGTGTGGGTGAGAACACACTGCTCACCCCTGAAGTCGGGGCTGGGGCTTGTGTTTGTGGCTGAGGCCACAGGATTTATTTGGCCAAACTCTTGGGGCTGTCAGTGCCCCCTCTCTGTCCTGCTGCACTGGGGCAGCTGCACTTCTCCTTCGCTGGTTTGGGTTTTTATTTGGGATTTTTTTTTCCCCCCCCTCCCTCCCCGCCCCTTCTCTCCTCCATCCTTTCCAGAGGGATCCCCATTTTCAGGCTGTGTGCTCTGGGTAACGCTTGCAATGCTCAGGATGCCTGAAAAGGGGGGGATGTGGGGTTGGGTGCTGGAGAATGACAAAGTCACGGAGGGCAGGGATGAGTTTATGAAGAGATTTCGTAAGAGAGAGGAAACCGCTGCCAGCCGCAGTGCTGGAGACCTTGGAGGAAAACTTCAATAATTCCCCGAGACATTTTTGGGTGCTGAGCCAACTGCAAGTCCCTCTTTGGGAGCTGGTGCTGATTTTCACTCCCAGTCTTGCTGCAAACAGGCCAGGGGGAGGTTTGATGGACTCCTGCGTTAGCCCCAGCCCTGTGGGGTTCTTTGATAAATGTTTTTATTGCAGTTGCTGGTGCTGCTGAGTGAGGACGGGTTTTAAAAGCAGCCAAAGTGGGTTTGGAAGTAGATTTTGGGTTTGGAAGTAGATTTTGGGTTTGGAAGTAGATTTGAGCACACCCTTGAGCACTTTGTCATCTTTGGGCCGCTTGTGCCCTTCTCGGTTTTTGGTGCCTGACCTGCAAACGCTGCAGGTTGTCCACCAAGATTTGCAAAGATGGGTCACTCAGGCCTGAGTTTTGGTGGAAATTTCTCTTCTCCCATTCCCAATTTAAAAACAAACAGCTGAGAAAAATCAACCCCCAGATTCTGAAAAAAAACAACGTCTAGTAAAAACATCCCTTCAGCCTGAGAAACATCCTCACTGGAGCAGGACAGTAAAAACATGGGACATCTGAAGAGCGGTGTCAATTCCTCGGGAGGAAAAATGTGGAAACCCCCAGGTTTTGGTGGAATATCCTCAGAAAACAAAGCAAACCGAGGGTGACCGGCGTGCAGGGCTGAGGTCTCATAGCTGAAATTTCATTTGGAGCAGGGTGTGAGATGGATTTGGGGTCTCTCCATCCTGAAGGAGAAGGGACTGGCTGGAATATTGGGGTGGAATTGCCCCAGTTATCTGCTCTGCCCTGTCTGTGTCTGTTCTCTCCTGCTTCTCTCTGGTGTCCTTGGCTGTTCTGTTGAAGAGGTGAAACTGCTTCTGGGCTGTGTTGGAGATAAAGGCACTTTTGCACCCCAAAACACCGCGGTGCTGGGCAGAACGGCTCATCCTGCCACCCCCTGCCTTGTCCAGAGTCCCTGTCCAGCTCTCCTGGATCCCCTCGAGGCACTGGAAGGTCAGTGCCCATGGAGGATGCACGGGGAACCATCCAGGAGAGGAATTTCGGGACATCACACCCCTGTACGAGCAGAGGAGTAGGTCAACGGAGAAGGGGGGGTTTTTTTGGGATATCATTTTACCCAGACTGCTCATCTGTCCTGGCTCAAAACACAGCGAGCAAGCGGAAAATCAACAAAAATAATTTTAAAAAATAAAATAAGGCATTTCCAAATAAAATAATAAATAAATAAATAAATAAATAAATAAATAAATAAATAAATAAAAGAAGGCATTTCCAAAGAGCCTGGGCAGCCCCGTGTGAGTAACGAAAACCCCCTGGTTTGGTTGGGTGCTTTATTGCATTTTGCGGGGTGCTGCAGTGCATTCTCCTGCCCAGAAGGGCTGTGTTTCCCCGGGCTGACCCTGCCTGTCCCCTCTGCAGGGCCACCCCTTCGTGGTGCAGTACAACGACGGCAACGCCGAGGTCGTGTCCATGTGGGTGTGCAGGATGCTGGAGGAGCGGCGAGCCCAGGGAGCGCAGTGAGCTCTGCAGCACCCCGAGAGCTCCTCCCGCGCCGGGACCGCCGCCTTTGGACTTTGAGCCACAGCCTGTTTTACTCCGTCGACAAAACTCAGAGTATTTTTCCTCACCGCCACGTTAAGGGATTTTCTTACTTGTTTTCTTCTGTTGCTGAGCGATTTCCAGGTTCTCTTCGGTTAGACTGCGCGCAGCCTTAAAGCGAGTCTTTTATATCTCTGTTTTTGGGTTACTCAGTGTTCTGTTTCCTGACTCCAGAGTGGTTTTTAACTGCTGCTCCTGCCCGAGTGTCCAGAGGATTTCCCGAGGAGTTGCAGGCAGCCACAAAATCCTGGCTTTGAGTGTAAAACTAAAGCAAACAGACAAAAAAAAGGGAGAAATCTCTGGGCTTGCCCGCCCTGTGAAGAGGTGAGGGCTGCCAGCGTCGCACCAGTTACTGACTGGGAATGGCCCTGCCTGATCCCAGGATCAGAGAGGGTTTGCTCAGGTGGGAACGGGGAGCTGGGGGAGGACAGGGCTCTGCTCTGGAGCCAGGCTGGGAGAGCTGGGAATGTTCTCCTGGAGAAGGGCGGGATCCAGAGAATCCTCAGAGCCCCTGGCAGGGCCTGGAGGGGCTCCAGGAGAGCTGGAGAGGGAATTGGGATAAGGGGTGGAGGGACAGGACCCAGGGAATGGATTCCCAGGGCTGGATGGGAGATGGGGAATAATCCTTCTCTGGCACAGCTGGGTGAAGCACAGGCTCCAGGTTTGCTGTTCCAGGGGAAAAAAAAAAAGGAATGACTGCAATGTGTCTGCTCCTGCAGTTCCTGTGGGCACTTCCACAAGACCGACACAGGTCGAATCAGTCCTTGAATCAGTTAAAATGCTTATTAAAAAGAAAAACAAGAAATAAACCACGGATGTGAGAGGCGGGTTTGGGGTGAGTGAGTTGGGTGGGAGGAGGTTGGGGTTTGTTCGCTTGTCTTTGCATTAAAAATAAACTTTTGCTAAAAAATATATATTAAATATATATATAAAAATACTCCGTTTATTTTCTACCTGCAGCTTCAACACCCCCCAAAAAAATTCAGTGCAATTTTCCTCCCGAACCACTGCAGATCCTAAACGTTACTCTGGAAGCAGCCTGGAAAAAGACTTGCTTTCCTTCCTTGGAGGGGATCGTTTGTCTTCTTTTGAAGGGTGGAGGTTGCAGGCGTGAACTTACAGACTGAAGTTTGTCTTAATTGCTCTGATGCCACAACCTCGCTGGCAGATAACAGCGCAATGAATGAGGCAGCAGCCCCCGTTCCTCCAGGTCCTTTTGCTAAAGTGAGACAAATTCCCTCGCTGTGAGCCAGCCAGGGCCTCGGCAGCGCTGCCATTTATTTACCCCTAACAGTTCGGCTTTCCCTGGATAAAAGGTCCCTCTGTCTCTCTCGGATTGAGTTTAAAACTCAGCAAACCCAGGGCTTTTTCCCGCTGCTTTTCCTGGGAGGTCGGGAGGGGAAGATTTGCCCTGAAAATCCGTGTGGGATGGAGCTGGGAAAAAGCCTCCTGGTTCAAGTGCTGACGGAATTATAATTCACCTGGTTCGTGGGTGAAATCGGGGAACTTCGGGAACTCCGTCCCCCCTCCTCTCCCAGATCCCTGGATTCAGTGCAGCCCCGCAGGATTTGGGGGGAACGCGGCTGGATGAGGGAGCAGAGGAGGGGAGTTTGGGATTGACCAGCTCCTCTCAGCCTTGCTGAGCAGCAGCGAGGTTGGACATTCCCAGGGCGCCTCGTTCTGCTCGGGTCCGGGCTCTGGGGGTGCTTTGTCCCCACGTGCGCCCCAGTTCCTGCCGCCGAGGGGCACAGGTGAGGACAAGGACCAGGATTTCTCTCCTCTGGGCTCCCCCTCCCAAATCCAGGTCTCAACCCAGCCCGGGCTCCTCTCCCTGCCCCAGGAACATCCCAATCCCTGTCTGTGCCTTGTGGGATCAGGTGATCCGGGACCCCCAAACCTGCCCGCAGGGATCCCCCAGCTCTGGGCTGCTTTGGGGCTGAGCAGATCCCGCCTCAGCGCACTCCAAAATGGCTTTGAGGTGGCCAGGACATCAAACATGCCCCAGGCTCTGCCTTGGCGTGGCGTCATCCTGTTCCCAGATTCCCAGGGACGGGAATGAACCCCCAGGGATGGGGATGGACCCCCGGGGATGGGGATGGACCCCCAGGGATGGGAGTGAACCCCCAGGGATGGGGATGGACCCCCAGGGATGGGGATGAACCCGCAGGGATGGGAATGAACCCCCAGGGATGGTAGTGGACCCCCAGGGATGGGGATGGACCCCCAGGGATGGGGATGGACCCCCAGGGACGGGGATGGACCCCCAGGGATGGGAATGGACCCCCAGGGATGGGAGTGAACCCCCAGCGATGGGAGTGAACCCCCAGCGATGGGAATGGACCCCCAGGGATGGGGATGGACCCGCAGGGATGGGAGTGAACCCCCAGGGATGGAGATTTTCCTGGAAGTGCCGGGAAGGGGCTCAGCAATGCCGCTCTCCACGCAGGCAGGAGCTGACCCCAAGCTGGGGATGGTTTTCCCCCCTCTCTCCTCTTCGCTGCCGCAGTTTTTTTGGGGATGTGAATCGCGGCGTTTCTCGGCCGGCAAGGTTGCAGGAAATGCAGCGCTGTCACACCCTAGAGCTGGGTGCTGCTCCGGGGGTGGCAGCGGCGCCGTGTCACGGGCACCTCCTTCAGCAGAGGATCCCACGGATGCTGAGTGACCCCCAGTCCCACCCCAGGCCCCCCAGCAGCCCCACACCAGCGTCTCCCCTCCGAGAACCTCAGGGTTGATGATTCCCATGGGAGAGTGGATGTGGGAAAAACGGACCGCGTCCCGTCTCTGCCAAAACTTCCCGTGTTTTCCCATTTCCCTTCCCCAATGCCAGGCAAAGCTCCCGCGAGAAGAAACCCCTGGAAGTTCGCCCTTAAATCAGCCCAGAATCAGAAAATATCTTGTTTCTCGCATCCCGTGGCCAAATCCAGCCCGCTGCCAGCATTCCCAAGGCAAAGCGCCCGTCTTTTGTTTTCCAAAGAAGAGCCTGAAAGCCGGGAGGGGAGGCGGGGCTGCCAGGGCTCCTTTACCTGCCGCCGTCCCTCGGCCCAAGGCCGGCAATGAGATCGCGTTAAGAACGGAGCAACCACCAGGAACAGCTCCCGGGAGCTTCACTGGATCCCCCGGGTACCCGGGAGCGAAAGCGGACGGGAGGATCGGAGCTGGGAGCGGCTGGGGTTGTTCTCCTGCCTCCCGGAGCCGCGTGGTCCTGCGGGGAAAGTTCACCCGGAGGCAGCCGTGGGAGAGGGACGGAGCTCAGGGGCGTGTGGGCAGAACCTGGGAATCTGGGGCTCTGCTGGGAAAGAAAAAAAAACTCCTGCGGGGAGACGAATCCAGCGGTGGGAGAGCGAGAGCTGCGGGAGAAGCGGCTCTGGGGACGGAGGGGGTGAGGAGGGGGCGATGCCACCGCGGCGGGCACCGGCTTCGTCCGGCTCGGTGGCTCCCGCTGTGCCCAGCGCTGTCCCCGGGATGCCCCGGGATGTCCCGGGAGCTGCTCCTGGGCAGGGCAGGGGCAGGAGGGCGGGGGCAGATCGGGGACGGTCCCAGGTGGCGGCTCCCGGGGGTCCGGGGCGCACACACAGAGCCCCCTTCGGCCCCTTCGGGCAGGGAACGGGAGCAGCAGATCCCTCCTTCTCCAGGATGCTCCGGGGGCCTCCAGGCTGCTCGGGCTCCTCGGACACATCTCCGTGCGAGGGATCTTCGCCCCTCTCCCCTCGGGATGCGGCACCCGGAGATAAACCCGGAGACGAGCTCGGGGACACGCCGGGGACCGTCCCTGCCCCGCTGCCCGGCCCGGCAGGGCACGAACTCCTTCCAGGTGTCCCCGGGAGCTGCAGGGGATTCAGCCCCACCCGAGGGTGCCCTTCTGCACCCAGGGCGGCGCATTTCGGGTCCCTCTGCCCCGGGGAAGCAGGCAAGGAGCAGCCCAAAATGCTGCGACTGGGTGGGAGCGGTGTCCCCGAGGCGACAGCCAGGCCTGGGAGGAGCTGGAGCCCACTGACGGTGAGATCCTGAGCTGTAACCCGTAATTTAGGATCACTCATCTCCGGCACTCCCGGGGGGCTCACGGGCACCCGAAATTTGGAGGGATCAGGGGCTATCCCTAAACTTTGTGGCCTCCTCTTGCTCCCCCAGCTCACCAGCACTGGCCGGCCTGGACTGGGAAAACATAACGGGGGAAAAAGAGAAATTTTTTAAAAATCTCCGATTGTAGTATTTGGTCACACGGAATTAAAAAAAAAAAAAAAAAAAAAAAAAAAAAAAAAAAAAAAAAAAAAAAAAAAGTTGTGCATGCTGCTCTGGTGGAAGGTGTCCCTGCCCATGGAGGTGGGGTTGGAAGGAGAGCAGCTTTAAGGTGTCTCCCAACTCAAAGCAGCCACAGCCAGCCCGCGATCCTGCGCCTTTCCCGTAGGGAAGCTGCAGCCGGAGCGCCGCCGAGGAGCTGCGCTGACCCGGGGCCGCGTTACCTTCAGCAGAGGGTCCGTCCATAAAGCACCCGTGTGCAGGACAGGATTTATGGATTGAGCCTTCCCCGCTCCCGGAGCCGCCGCTGCCTCCCGGGCCCCGCTGCGGCCGCTGCCGGCGCCGGGCCCGCCGGGCGAGTTCAAGGTTTGCGGAGAGCCCGGGAGGCGTTCGGCGGCAAATGGATGTCTGGGGCTTTGACGGGCAGCAGGAGGAGGAGAAGTTCCCCGCGGGCCGAGCCGAGGCAGAGCCGCCGGGCCCCAGGCAGGTGAGTGCGGCTCCATCCCGGAGCGAGCCGGGCACGGCACGGGCGGAGCGGATGGAATCGCTGCCCCGGCCTCGTCCCGCTCCGTCCCTGCCCAGGTGTTCGCTTTCACCCGATCAATAAAGTCGAGTCCATCGATCCCGCGTTCCTCCGCAGCCGCTCCGGCCCAGGAAAATCGGGGGGAAGGTTCAGAGGCGAGGGGAGGCTTTGGGTGGGCAGGGGACGGGGCGACAGCAGCGGCGGTGGCACCGCGGGGAGAGCCGGGGGGCGTCATGGGGGGCACAGAGCGGGGGATGCGCGGTGCCAGAGCCGGGATGAGCGCACAGGAGCATCGGGGTGGGGTCGGGTGTGCCCAACCCTGGGAAGGGATCCCGGGGGGGAGCGCACACGGAGAAACCCCCGGGGCTCCGCTGCTCCCCCCAGCCGGGTCAGGCGGAGTGTGCCCGGCCTGCGGAGAGCCGCCGCCCGCTCCCTTTGTCAATGTCCAGTAATTAAAATGTCACCGTTTAATTTTCAGGCCTCTCGGAGCAATCTTTTCCTAATAAAGAGTCTGATCGAAACGCTCCTTCCCCCGCCTCGGCGGGAAGGGCCGCGGAAGAGGCTGCGGAGGTGCAGAGCCGCCGCGGATCGATGGAGAGAAGCCCGGATTGATCGGCCTCTAAAATTAAATTTATTGGGGTCATGGTTTTATATGGTGCTGATACAACTGTTAAATGGGGAACATTCATTTCCAATAGGAGGCGTTTATTAAACTTCCACTGAATTAGACCGCCGTGATTTATGTGGCAATCTCGGCTCAGCCCTCCAGGAGCGCGGGGCCTTCCGCGCCCGCCACGCGTGATTATTTATTTATACACCCGTGACACGGCTCCCTAAGTTTTAACCTAAATTATCCGCCGGCTTCGTCTGCCAGCGCCGCCGGCCCGGAGAACGGGCAAGGACGGGGGGTCCCGTCGGGGCGCAGCGCCCTCCCCGCCGGCCGCAGCCCCTCCGCGCCCCCCGGCCCCGGGGGGATCCCCGGGGGGGTCCCCGGTTTTGGGGGGCGGCGGTGCCCGCAAACGTCCCGTCTCTGGCGTGCGGCGATCGTTGAGCGTTAATTAGAAATTCATTACAATTAAAAGCCGCGCGCACACGCCTTAATTACATCTGATTTTTAATTCCGAATCCGTGTTTACACAGTAAGCGAGACGTACCTCCTGATTATCCCCAATACTCTTTATACTGTACTAATTATGTAAATTAAACCTAATTAACTGACAAAAACTGCAGTCAATTCGACTGTTAAAAGATACGGCGGTGGAGAGAAGGGGAGAGGAGAGGGGAGCGCGGCCGGGGCGGCGGGGCCGGGCTCGGGCTCGGGCCGCTCCTCGCCCCGGGGCGAGCCGGGGGCCGCCTCCGCTCCGCCGCTCCGAGCTCCGCGGGCAGCGGCTCGGCCCGGGCAAGGGCACGGCCGAGGGAACAGGGGCACAGCCGCGTCCTCCCGGAGCGCCCCCTCCCCTCCCGGCACCGCAGGAGCGGCCCCGGTACCGGCGGTACCGGCTGGGTCCGCGCCGCTGCCGGTGCCTCGGAGCCGCTCCCGGAGCTCCGCGGGATCACCCGGAACGCGGCGGCGAGCGGGGCAGCGGGAGCGTCTCACCCGCTCCTGCCTCCGTACGGCTCCCGGAGCGGGGAGGGGGGAGCTGGGGAGGATAAATAATTAAAAGGCGAGGGATAATTACCGGCTCGGGTTGCGATCATCGCGGGAAGGCCGCGCCGCAAGGCCCGGTCCGCGTCCCCCCCGACGGAGCGTCCCGGGGGGAGCGGCGGCCGCTGCCCCGCCTGGGAGCGCGGCGCGGAGCTGGGTCCGGCCGCGGAGGAGAACGGGCGCTCCGCACCGGCGCTTCGCTCCGCGGAGGCTCCGCCGCATCCTCCCGCTGCCGCCGGTGATGGCGGGGAAGGAAGGAGCGGGGGCGCGCACCCAAGTGATAGCTGGGGGCGATCCGCGCCGTTATTAACTTCTGTTTGATCGGCGTAATTGCGCCGATCGCGGCCGGACGCGATGATTAATTACAGTTTAATTAACGTGGCCGTGACGAGCGCCGCATGCGGGAACCCGACCCGGGCAGGGATGCGGCGAGAGGCCCCCGCCACGCCGGCACCAGCGGCGGACACCGGAGCGCCGGGTCCGCTAAGCCGCTCCGCCGGTCCTGTCGGCCGGCGCTGCCGCTGTGGCGAGAGCCCCCGCGGGGAACGAAAAACACGAGCTCGCCGCCCTCCGCCCTCTCCCCCCGGCGATTTCGTTGCCTCCCGATGTCCCCGCCTCGGCCCCGATCCCGCTCCCGCACCCGCGCCCCGCACCGGAGCGCGCACCCCGGCCGCGAGAGGGATGCGCGGCGGCAGCGCGGCCCCGATTTCGATGGGGTCCCTCCGCCGCTCCCCCCGGGCTCCTCTTTTCGTTACCGCCCGCTCCCCACGCAAACTTTCAACGAGCATCGCTCCCCCCGGGGACGGCGGCTCCGCGGGAGGCGGGCGCGGGGGGGGACACGGGGGGCGCGGAGCCCCACGCGGGTGCTGCGCGGAGCCGCTCCCCGCTCTTACCTCGGGCAGCCCGGGCGGGTCCCCGCTCGGTGGCGGCCCCCCACGCCCTCCCCCCGCTCCCTCCCCGCTCCGCCGTGCCTTAAAGCCGCGCCGTGATTGACTGGAGCGCATCGGTGATTGACGGCGGCGGGGTCCCGGAGGCCGTTAATGTAAATATGCTGGTGCTAAGTGGGTGTGTCTTCCCGTTATTTTAGCTGTCACCGGATCAATGTGCGGCGTCTCCAAGTACGGATCCGGATCCTCCCTCGGCGGCGCGGTTGGTCACTCGCTCTTGTTGCATCTCGCCCGGGCGGACGCGGCGGGGCGGGCGGCGGCCCCGAGGCGTCGGTGAAGGGCGCGCCCGCTGCCCGCCCGCCCCGCGGCTTCGGCCGCCCCGGGAACGGGCTCGGTGCGGACGGGCCCCCCCCGGCCGATGGCGGCCCCGGCTCCGGGCTGCGGCCCCTAGTCCCGAGCAGAGCCTGCACGTCCAGCCGGGCTCCGCGGCGCGGTGAGTGCGGGCGGGCGGCGGATGGAGGGGCGGCCGCGGGGATGGGGTAGCGGGGGGGGGGAACGGAAAGCCGGGCGCGATTTCGGGAGTCGCTCCCCGTTATTTTGTGTAATTACCTCGGAAGCGGCTTAAGCACCGGGAGCCCTCCCCGCTAAGCCAATTTGCCCGGCTCGCTGCTGCCCTTCTGCTACGTGCGGCGGGCGCTGCCCGCCCCGGCCCCTAATCCGCCCGTGCCTAATCGCCTGCCGGGGACGCCACAAAGGGGCTCCGGGCCACCGAGCCCGCTCCGCTCCGCTCCGCCCGCGGGCACCGGGAGCCAAGTTTGGGCCCGCCCGCTCCGGCCCGCGGCTCGGGCCCCCGGGACGCGCCGGCCGCATCCTCCGGAGCGTTCGGTTCGAGCCCGCCCGGAGCTCGCCGCAAACCGGCACGGCGCGGCCCGGCGAGCCGGCACAAAGGGAAGGGACGCGGCAATTCCCGGGGACTCGGCGAGGGAGGCAGCGGAGGTGGTGACCCCCCCCCCTCCCCGGGATGCCCTTGCCCCGAGCTCCCGGGGCCGCTCAGCCGCGGGGCCGCGCCCGCCGGGGGATGCGGCGGCGCTCGGTACCGGCGGCCGCGGAGCGGGGGATGCGCTCCGGGACCCCGCCGGTCGGGGAGGGTCCTGCGGCGGCGCCCGAGGGGCTCCGGGTCGGGGCCGGTAGCGCCGAGCGAGGAGCGGCGGGGCCGCGCTGCGGGGATCGGCCGGGCCGCGCCGCGGGGCACCGGGAGCGGCGGAGGGACCCCGGGTGCGCCTCTAACCCGCGGCTTTCCCCGATTTTGTTTTGCAGGGGCGTTTTGGGGGGGAATGGAGGCGATCGCCAGTCAGATGGGAAATGGGAGAGATGCAAGCTCCTCCCCAAATTCAAAGCAAGAGCTGCAGCCGTACCAGGGCTCCAATACCCTCAAGCCCAACCAAGTGGGTGAGACCTCCCTGTACGGCGTGCCCATCGTGTCCCTGGTCATCGACGGGCAGGAGCGGCTGTGCCTGGCGCAGATCTCCAACACGCTGCTCAAGAACTACAGCTACAATGAGATCCACAACCGGCGGGTGGCCCTGGGCATCACCTGCGTGCAGTGCACGCCGGTGCAGCTGGAGATCCTGCGGCGGGCCGGGGCCATGCCCATCTCCTCCCGCCGCTGCGGCATGATCACCAAGCGGGAGGCGGAGCGGCTCTGCAAGTCCTTCCTGGGCGAGCACAAGCCGCCCAAGCTGCCCGAGAACTTCGCCTTCGACGTGGTGCACGAGTGCGCCTGGGGCTCGCGGGGCAGCTTCATCCCGGCGCGCTACAACAGCTCCCGCGCCAAGTGCATCAAGTGCAGCTACTGCAGCATGTACTTCTCCCCCAACAAGTTCATCTTCCACTCCCACCGCACCCCGGACTCCAAGTACACCCAGCCCGACGCCGCCAACTTCAACTCGTGGCGCCGCCACCTCAAGCTCAGCGACAAGACGGCCACCGAGGAGCTGTCGCACGCCTGGGAGGATGTCAAGGCCATGTTCAACGGCGGCACCCGCAAGCGGACCTTCTCCCTGCAAGGGGCGGCGGCCGGCGGGCCCGGGGCCGGCTCCCCGGCCGCCAAGGCCGCGCTGCACCCGCCTCCGCCCGCCGGCCCCGAGCTGGCCCCGGCGCACAAGAGCCTCCGCTGCGGCGGGCAGGAGGCGGCGGGCGAGCGCGGAGCGCTGGGGCTGGCGGCGGCGCACGGCGGGGCCGCGGGCGCGCACGGCGGGGCGGGCGCGGTGCGCAGCTACCCGGTGATCCCGGTGCCCAGCAAGGGCTTCGGGATGCTGCAGAAGCTGCCGCCGCCGCTCTTCCCGCACCCCTACGGCTTCCCCGCCGCCGCCTTCGGACTGTGCCCCAAGAAGCAGGAGGAGGCGCTGGGCGGCGCGGGCGGCGGCGAGGGGGGCAAGGGCGGCGCGCTGCCCCCCGGCATGTTCTGGGGACCCCCGCACCCCCACCCGCACCAGCCGGCCCAGCCGCCGCACCAGCCCGGCGCCGCCAAGGACGGCGGCGTGTACCCCTCGTTCCCCGTGTTCTGGCCGGCCGCCGGCAGCCTGCCCGTGCCGCCCTACCCCGCGCAGAGCCCGGCCAAGGCGGGCCGCTACCGCCGTGGTGGTGGCGGGCGGCGGCGGGCGGCCGCGGCGGCGGCGGCGGAGCCGGCGGGGCTGGCGGGGCGGCACGGGGAGCCGGAGGGCTCGGAGCCCTCGGGCAGCGGCCGCAGCAGCGCGACCCCGCAGGAGGGAGCGGGCGCCGAGGGCGAGCGCTGCCCCAGCGCCCTGTCGCGGGCGGCGGGCGAGGAGGAGCGCTCCGGGGACGAGGCGCTGCTGGCGCCGCTGCCGCTGCCCAGGAAGGGCAGCTACCTGTCCGCCTTCCGCCCGGTGGTGAAGGACGCCGAGAGCATCGCCAAGCTCTACGGCACCCGCGAGGCGTTCGGCGGCGCGGGGCCCCGCGGGCCCGGGTACCTCTCGCCGGACTTCCTCAGCGAGGGCAGCTCCAGCTACCGCTCGCTGTCGCCCGGCGGCGACACGGCCGAGGAGCCCGAGGTGGACGTGGAGTCCAACCGCTTCCCGGAGGACGAGGAGGACGAAGCCGCCGCCGCGCCCGCCGCCGCCCCCGCCGAGGGCCGGGATCCGCCGCGGCTGCTGGCCGGGCCCGAGGAGCCGCCGCCGCCGCCCGCCGGGGCCGACGGGCCCGAGGAGAAAGCGGGCGAGGCGAGCGCTCAGGAGGGCGGCCAAGCCCCCGACGGCAGCCCCGAGCGCGGCGGCGCCTACGAGGTGCGGGGTCGGGCTGCGGGCCGGGGGGAGCTCTGTCCTCGGGGGTCTCCCCGGGCCCCCTGACTCGCTCTTTTTTTTGTAGGTGTTCGCGGCGGAGAGGGGCGAGCACCTGCAGCCGCTGAAAGCCGCGGCCTCCCTGGGAGCCCCCGCCGCCTTCCTGTGCGCCCCCGAGGCCAAGGGTAACGCGGGCCGGGGCAGCGGGGGCCGCTTTCCTTCGGGGGGACGTTCGGGAGAGAAGCGAAACGGAACGGGGTCCGGGGAGGGGAGAAGGCGGCCGGCGCGGCGGGGATGGGCCGGCGGGGCCCGGCTCCCGCCCGCAAGCTACTTTCCACCGGCAAAGCGATTAGGATGTCCGCTAAGAAGGTTTTAAGGAGGGCTTTGCCCGTAATTATGTAATTAAGGATATATCAGGAACCGTACTTTCATTGCTTACGGTCGCAAAAATCCGTTTATTAACTTTTAAGAGCAAGATAAAGAAGACAATCACTCGGCGGCGGAGGATTTGGAGGGCAGAAAATCCTATCAGGACCAAAGGAGCGCCGCTCATCCCAGCCCCGTAAATCCCGACAGAGGTAAGCACCGCTCCGCGGGGCGATGCGCGGCCCCCCCCCGGCCGCGCTGACCGCGCTCTGCCCCCCCGCAGGCGAGGAAGCGCTCGCCATGGATGTCACCGGCACGCAGCTGCTGGAAAAGGACATCGAGAACCTGGCCCGAGGTGAGGCGCCAGCGGGGCCCGGGGTGCGGGGCTGCGGCTCCCCGCGGCCTCTCCGCCGGGTTCTTGCGTTTTGTGCGGGAGCGATTCGTGCCTGATGCGCGATTTGTGCTCCCGGACGGAGAGATGCGCGCTGCTCTCAACCCCGCCGCGTGTGTGTGGTTCTTTTTTAAAACAGATGAGTTACAAAAACTGGTCCTGGAGCAAATGGAGCTGAGGAAAAAGCTGGAGAGGGACTTCCAGAGCCTGAAAGGTACCGGTGCCCCGTCCCCTGCCCGCGGCCCGCCCCGGCCGGGGAGCGGCTCCCGCAGCGGGCGCGGGGCTGACCCCCGGCCCCACAGATAACTTCCAGGACCAGATGAAGCGGGAGCTGGCGTACCGGGAAGAGATGGTGCAGCAGCTGCAGATCGTCCGAGGTGAGGCCGAGCCCATCAGTACTTCTCGTTTTTAAATTTCCTTTTACTTTCTTTAAATATTTTAATTTATTTTTATTTAATTTAATTCTGCTTTTTTTGTTTGTTCGACGGTTTTTTTTTTTTCCTCCGTTTATTTTTGTTTCGGGGTTTTGTTTGTTTGTGGTATTTTGTTTGTGGTGTTTTGTTTGTTTGTCTGGGTTTTTGTTTTGGTGAGGGTTTTGCGTGTGTGTGTGGGGGTTTTGTTCGTTCTGTTTGGGGTGGGGTTTTTTGGTTCTTTTTTTTTTTTTTGCTGTTTTTGTTTTGTTTGGTTGCTTGGTTTATTATTATTATTATTATTATTATTATTATTATTATTATTATTATTATCCTGTATTTTCCCTTGCCCTCCAACTCCCCTCGCGATCCCGGGCTGCCCCGCGAACCGCTGCGGGGCATCGCTCACCACGGGCAGCGAACCACCCTCCCCTCCCTTCCCCTCTCCGCTCTCCCGGCCATCTCCTCTCGGGCCAAACCGAACAAAAACCCGTCCCCGAGCGGCGGAACGCCTCCCGCGGCGAGCCGGGGAAGCCGCGCCCGCTGCGCCCCGGTGTCCCCGCGTCCCCCCCCGGGGCGGGCTCGGCCCCACGGGCGCATCTCTGCCGCTCCCACCGCAGACACGCTGTGCAACGAGCTGGACCAGGAGAGGAAAGCGCGCTACGCCATCCAGCAGAAGTTAAAAGGTACCGGGGAGGGGCACAGGGGGGGCTCGGGGTGGAGGGGGGGGGGTCTCTCCCCTCCCCGCCCCGCGGGTGACGGCCGGGTCCCTTTGCAGAGGCTCACGACGCGCTGCATCACTTCTCCTGCAAGATGCTGACCCCGCGGCACTGCACGGGGAACTGCTCCTTCAAGCCGCCGCTGCTGCCGCAGTGACCCCCCCCGGGCCCCCCAGCCCCGAAGCCATGCGGGCAGAGCCCACACAAGCCATTCCCACGAGGAGACCCTTGTACATAGAGGACTCGGAGCCCGGCTTCGCTCGGACTGGCGATAGAGGGGGGAAGGTCCCGGGGGTCGTGGGGGGGGAGCTCCGGACCCCCCCCCCGCCCCCGCTCCGCCTCCCCCTCCCTCCCTGTGTGTCCGCTTCTTCCACCCTCGTCCAGACCGGAAACAAAAGTGGCTATGTGCAATGGATATAAATGTACTGTGATTCTCTCTTGGTACAGTATTCGTCGGGATTTTTTTTTTTTTTTTTAATTTATTTAACGATGTATATTTATTTATTTATCCCTCCCCCCACACACACACCCCTCGATCACCTCCCAGCCCTCCCTCCCTCCCTCCCTCCCTCCTCCCCTTTCCCCACGCCTGTAAATTCGGGATGTAACGGCACTTTAACGGGCACAACAACGCTCTGGGCACAGCCCCCCTCTGTACGTGATTTCGGTTCTTTAATAAAAACACACCGGCAGCAGCCGCCCGCTGCGTGGGGCCGGCCCGGGGCTGCCCCCGCTCCCCCCCGTCGGTGCCCGTTCCTGTGCCGGTGCCACACGCGGCGGTGACGGCGCTAACGGAGCTCCGAGAGCCAGCCCGAAACACGCGGGTTTTAACCCAGAATGATCCCGGCAGCGCACCGGCACCGGGAGAGCCCCGGGCGGGGGTGGGACATGCCCCGAGCGCCGGGGAAGGGTCCGGGGGTACCCGAGGGCGAGCGGAGGCGGCCCCGGGAGCCCCGGCGAGGAGCAGCCGCCGGTAATTAATTAGCGGCCGCGCTCATTAGGCGTTCGGCGGCCTGGGCCGCCACCGCGTGGGAGCAGCCGGGGATGCAGCGCCCGATCCCGGCCCCAATCCCGAGCTCGGGAGCAGCTGAGCGGGATCAGCAGCGCCAGCATCCCCCGCCCGGCCCCCGAGGGGAGCAGCCCCTTCCCAGCGGGCTGGGACGGAGGTTAAAAACCCCTCGGGGCGGAACCCCCCGTGAGCTTCTCGGGTTTCGGGTTGTCCGGGCCTCAGGGAAAGTTCTCGAGGCTTCTTTGCAATGCCCGGGGCCCGGCTTGGAGCCGCCTGGGGCAGCGGGAGGTTTCTGCTCGCGGCAGGGATGAGCTTTAAGGTCTCCCCCCAAGCCGGTCTGGGATTTTGGGGTTTTCCCTTTGGTCCCAACCGCGGTGCACGGGACTCCCTGCGTGCCACGGGAGCCGCGGGGGCACCGCCGCGCAGGTGAGTGCGGGGGAAATAAAATAAAATAAAATAAAAGGAACAAACCAACCCCAAACCGGCCGGGCGGCGGAGGGGCTGCGCCACCGGGGAGGGGAATTAAGGCTCCGAGTTAAGCTGAGAGGCGCCCGCTGGAGGGAACGGAACATTCTGGAGCTGGGAGAGGAATCGGAACCTTCTTTTCCTGTGCGTTTTGCGCCTCTCCGGGTCGCTGGTGTCACCTCGCCCAGGAGCTGCCCTGGGTGTCTCTCCAGCCCAGGATTTCACCCGGGTCCCGCCGCGCCCACCTGCCCCAGCCGTGCCTCAAAAAAAAAACCCAAAAAACCCCGAGCCATCAGGTCGAATTAATATTTCCCCACCACTTAGCGCTCATTAAAATGTGCTTTGCGGGAATTTAATGTGCGACTTGAAAATGACACAACGTATTAAGCGCTTAATATACTAGAAATTATGAAACTATTGCAGCCTAAGTAATATGAAATAATTAAGAGTGAATTAAACTTCACCGGCAGGGTGAGGGAAAGGCTTCACGTTTTTTTTATTCCTCTTTTTTGTTGTTGTTGCTGTTGTTTAGCCCCAAAACAGGGGAAGGCTTCAGATTTTTTTATTCTTCTTCTGTTATTGTTGTTTAGCCTCAAAGCAGGGAAAGGCTTGGAATTTTTTATTCTCTTTTGCTGTTTGTTGCTGTCGTTCAGTCTCAGAATAGCTGAATGCCCCTTAACAGCCCCTGAGCGATCAGCGGCCGGAGTTTCGGGGTTTTTCGCTAATCCGAGCAGGAGGCGCGGGCTGGAGCCTGCGCGGGGCTGGGAGCGGGGGAAGCAGAAGGTCTGCGGGCCGCAGCTGATGGAGCCGCTCTTTCAGGCCAGTGGCGGAGCAGCTCGGAGCTGTCGCCAGACCCGCAGCCTGCTCCCCATATGCTGCTGCTCCCTGCCCGGTGCTCGGGAGCTTCGCTGGGAGCTTTTCCAGCGGCTCCCGCTGCCCCGCGGCCCGAGCCG
The DNA here is from genome assembly GCF_015227805.2 of Hirundo rustica. Taxonomy (NCBI): domain Eukaryota; kingdom Metazoa; phylum Chordata; class Aves; order Passeriformes; family Hirundinidae; genus Hirundo; species Hirundo rustica. Next base: position 19,162,709 of record NC_053462.1, read on the forward strand.
CTGCGCTCCTCCCTCGGGGGGGCGCGGACACCCGGGAAAACCCCAGCCGAGATTCCCTCCCTTCGCGGATGGATTCCAGGGGTTTTCCCTGGGCCGGGGGGTGCCCTCGGGAGGGTTTCCAGCCATGCCGAGCGCCGGGTTTAGGCAGGATTGGGAATGGACGGGAATGTTCCTCCGAGCACCGAGCGCGCCCCAAACCTCTGCGCGGGTGAGTCTTTACAGGGGATATTGGGAAGGAACCGTTCCCTGGGAGGTAAAAAATATTTTTATTGCTTAAGCGACGTTATTTTTATCAAGGCCAGAATTTAACTAACTCTGCAAAAGGCAGTATCACGGAGTTACGAGCGAGGTGCTGGGTGTCTCTCGTTTTTGCTGACACAGGCTCTCGTTTCAAGGCGCTCAAAACCCCCCTGTTTATTTAAGGCCGGGCTCCCACTTCTACCTCACCTCTGTGCGGAATTTTCTCGCTTTCAGCAGCGCCGATCTGCCCGTTAGACAACCCGAAACAAATGTCTGGGCGCCTTTAGCCGACGCATCAGGCTTAGACGTCGTACATCCTTCCCGCACAGCCCCAGAAGAGCCCCTTCCCAGCCGAGCGAGGGAATTCCCGGAGAAGCCGCGGCCGTGCCCGGATCCCGGCGATGCCCAAGGCCCTGCTGGAGCAGCCTGGGACCGCGGCGGTGTCCGTGCCATGGCAGGGGTGGCGCTGGGTGGGATCCCGGCCCTTTTCCCGGCCCTCTTCCCGGCCCGATCCACGATTCCGGGCAGGCGCCAGGAGGTGGCGGCCGCAGCGCCGCTGATCCCAGCGCTGCTCCGGGGTTTGGAGGGCTTGGAACACAGACCCTGAGGGAGCCGGGGTTGTTCATCCCGGAGAAAAGGAGACTCCGAGGTGACCTCATCACTCTCCACAGCTCCCTGAAAGGTGGCTGGATCAGCTGGGGTCGCGGCCTCTTTCTCCAGGCAGAACCAGAGGACTCAGCCTCAGGCTGCGCCAAGGGAAATACAGGTTGCATATCAGGAAAAAGTTTTTTTTACAGGAAGAGTGATAAAGTCCTGGAACGTCCTGCCCGGGGCGGTGGTGGAGTCACCATCCCTGGACGTGTTTAACAAAGCCTGGACGTGGCAGTGGGTGCTGTGATCTAGTCGAGGTGCTGGGGCTGGGTTGGACTCGATGATCCCGAAGGTCTCATCCAGCTCGGACACTCTGTGATTCCCAAGGGAGGTTCTGCGCTCCTGCCGCGGATCCTGCCCGGCGTCCCTCGGGAGGGCGAGGGGAGGCACCGCCAGCTCCCCGGCCGAGCCCAGCCTGGGGCAGTTTTGCCCTCCCCGGGCCCCTGTGCAGCGCCTCGGGGTGCTCGCAGCCCCTCCCAGCTCGGTGTCCCCTCTCCGGGGGCAGGACGGGGGCGATCCCGATCCCGAGGGGCCGCGCTGCCCGCTGCGCTCCGCGCCCCGCACTCAGCCCGGCCGCTCCCGCGCATTCCCTTACCCCGTGCCCATCTCACCGCTCCGGCCGTGCCAGAGCCAAGGCAAACAAATCCCCGGGGTTCCCTTCCCTTCCCTCCCCGAGCGCCTCCAGGAAGAATCCGTGCTGTTCCCAGCCGCCGGCGTTCGGCCCCTCGCGGGTGCATTCCAGAGGGATTTGCTCCATCACCTTCCCAGGGTGCCCTCTCGGGATCCTCCTCTCCCGGGACAAAGCTGAGAGCCCCAGGTGTTTGTGGGGTTGTTTTTTTTTTTTTTTGGTTGGTTGGTTGGTGGGGTTTTTTAATGTATTTTGCTTTTTCCCCAGTGCCAGCGCTGCCGTGACCCCGTGGAGGTGATCTCTTGGTCCCACAGGGATGCTGGCAGATTCCCGGGATTCTGCCCACCATGGATGTGTTTGTCCAGAGGGATGAGGAGCACCTGGAGGGCTCAGGTGTGTCCAAAACAATCCCGTGGTCCCACAGGGATTCTGCCCACCATGGATGTGTTTGTCCAGGGGTTTGAGGAGGACCTGGAATGTTCAGGTGTGACCAAAACAATCCCATGGTCCCGCAGGGATTCTGCCCACCATGGGTGTGTTTGTCCAGAGGGATGAGGAGGACCTGGAGGGCTCAGGTGTGTCCAAAATGATCTCGTAGTCCTACAAGGATGCTGGCAGATTCCTGGGATTCTGCCCACCATGGATGCGTTTGTCCAGGGGGATGAGGAGGACCTGGAATGTTCAGGTGTGACCAAAACGCGCCCCGAGCTGTTGGCTGCCTGCAAATCCCGAAAGATCTCACCTGGGAGAAATCCCAGCTGTTTCAGGCTCTGGCTGAGCACAAGGCGGTGTTCAGGAAGGAGGAATCTCCTCCTTGCCCGGCCAGAGGTTCCTCCTGCCTTATCTTCATATTTTTGGGGGAAAACCCTTTAATCTGAGCAGCGATGCGTCTGGCTGGTGTCCTTTGGGTTGAAATCCAGTATTTTAGGGGCAACTGTGAGCAGGACAGCAAGGAGCTGTTTGTAAACAGGGGCTGCCCACGTGTGAGGAGATGTGGGTTTAATTAAATCGGTCGAATTTTGGGTGCTCACAGGGCTTCTTGTGCGTCGCTGTGCTGTGAGAAGGGCGTGTGCAGGGCGGCTCTGCCTTGCTCACGGAATCGCTTTCGTTTTCACGTGATAACGCAAACTCCGTGATTATCCTGGAAACTTAAAACACATTTTCCTGGTTTTTTTTATTTTTTACCCCCTTTGATCTCCTCTCTGGCTCTTAACAAACTTGTGGGATCTCGTTTTTGGAAGGATTCTCCAGGTCTGCTCGTTTTGGGAGATCCAGCATCTTAAGATGCAATCCCAAAATGGTAAGATTGGTTTTCCATCCTATTTGATGTCATTTTGGGGATCTCTCCTCCAGGCTGAGCAGCTCCATCTCCTCATCCCGCCCTCACAACGGGGGTTCCCCCGTCCCCAGGAGCTCCACATCTCGCTTGTCTCAGGTCACTCCTGAGCCCCTGGCACGGGCTGGAATTGCGGCTCAACTCCTGCCCCAAAGGAAAACCCTCTGGAAGAGAGGACAGGAGCGCTTTTTGGGAATCCTTCTGCGCTGCCCCGGCTCGGGAAGCTGGAAGGGCCGTTAATGTTCCCTTCCCCGGGCCCTGCCAAGTCTCGCACCTTTTAATTCGCTCTTTTCCCAAGCATTCCTGGATTTACGGCTCCGCTCCGCCCGGATCCGGCGCGGGTGGAAATCTCCCTCCAGAGGGTCACTCCACGCCGTAACCTCTGTGGGCTCCCTGGAGGAAGCTGATGTGTTATTCCCTGGAAAATTTCCACCTGAACTGGGTGTTCAGGCTGGATTTTTTTGGGAATTCAGGCTTTGGAAGCCGCGGTGATTATGTCTGGGCTGAGGGCTGTTACTCCACCTGCTTCAAACGCTCCCTTGTTTTCAGGTAGGCCGGATTCGGGAACGTGCTAATTGTGGAAAAAATGAAAGAGAAACTGAGGGGGGGAAAAAAAAGGAGAAGCCTGGGAGAAAATGGATTTTCAGGGATGCCTGCAGCACGTGAGGAGAACATTTGGAGCCGGTTACCATCCGCAGCGCTTGTCCAAAGCAAACACCGCCAGCCCAGCCCAGCTCTGGCTGCGTGACTGCCATAAACCGTGGCGAGGGCATCCAGACTAGCACAGCCCTGGAACCGCTTCCAGGATTAGGTCTTACTCCCTTGAAAAATAAACCTCGGCAAGGGCCCCGCTCCCCCCGGTAAAAATTCCGCCTCCGCAGCTCTGATCAGGTTTTCCAGAGCCGCGGTCCAAATTAGAAACCGCAGGCAGAACATCTGACCCGGGAGAAGGAGATGGAGCCTCTCGTTTATTTGAAGCGGTGCCAGGCTGGAAATTTCCAGAGTTCTCAGGGGTCCCGCCCGCGGCAGAGCCGTGGAGTGCCCCGGGGAATCTGCTCCTGGCGCAGCAGAGCTCTGCCACAACCGAACTCCCGCTCGTCCCCGCTCCCAGGTGGATGAGGCTCCGCTGCAGGGCTCTGGGAGAGCTGGGAATGTTCACCTGGGGGAGAGAAGGTTCTGGGAATATCTCAGAGGGCCTAAAAGGGGCTCCAGGAGAGCTGGAGAGGGATTTGGGACAAGGGCTGGAGGGACAGGACACAGGGAATGGATCAGAGTGGGAAAGGGGAGATTTGGGTGGGATATTGGGAAGTTACTGCTTTGAAAGAGTTTGCTGGGTGGAGACACCAAACAGAAAGGATCTTGTGTAATTCTGCTTTTTAGGTCTAACACTAAATTCACCCCTTGATCCCTTGGCTTTCCCACAGGCGGATGGCCGAGGAACGCCCGGGAAAAATCTGAATTTTGGAAGCACATGGCATCTCCCAGGATCGGCCCCAGGTACCGCTGTCCCTAATTTTTGTCCAGACAGCCAATATTTCAGAGCTCTTCCCATCCTCCAAGTCCTCTGGAAGTGTCAAGGGGTTTTCTTTTTGGTGGTGGGTCTTTTTTGTTGGTTTTTTGTTTGTTTGTTTTGTTTTGTTTTTTGGTTTTTTTTTTTTTGCATCCAGGAAATGGAACAATAATGGAGGACTTAATTTTCCCATCTGTCAACTCATCCCGAACAAATTGTGCGTCCTTCTCTTCGGAGTGAAATCTCAGCTAAATTAAAAGCTGTAAGTGTTCATTTTCATGTAGCAGAGGTTCTGGAGGAAATTCTGTCATCACTTTTCTGCATGGGTTTTTTTTTTCTTCTTATTTTTTTTTTTTTTTTTTTTCTTTTTTTTTCTTTTTCTCTTTTTAAAAATGCATTACAAGCGAGGGATGATTTGTTTTGGTAACTCTGGGTGGTGGTGGCTCTGTCTGAGGTATCCAGCCTTAAATTACGCTGCCCCAAAGCACTGCTGGGCAGGTTGATGCCGGAATTATCACGGAATTCGGGAAGGATTGGGGCTGGAGGGACCTTAAACCCCGTCCAGTGCCACTCCTGTGTCCCAGGAGGCATTTTGGGTGGCACAGGAGGTGTTTTGGGGTTACAGAAAGCATTTTGGGCATCCCAGGAGGTGTTTTTGGGGTCAGAAGAGGTGTTTTGAGCATCCCAGGAAGTGTTTTGGGGGTCACAAGATGCGTTTGGGGTATCACAAGAGCTGCTTTGGGTGTCAGAAGAGGTATTTGGGTGTCACAAGAGGCATTTTTGGTGTCACAAGAGGTGTTTGGACGGCACAGGAGGCATTTTGGGCATCCCAGGAGGTGTTTTTGGGGTCAGAAGAGGTGTTTTGGGGGTCACAGGGGGTATTTGGGCATCCCAAAAGGAGCTTTGGGTATCCCAGGAGGTGTTTTGGGTGTCACAAGAGGTGTTTTCGGTATCCCAGGAGGTGTTTTGGGTGTCACAAGAGGCATTTTTGGTGTTACAAGAGGTGTTTGGACGGCACAGGAGGCGTTTTGGGCATCCCAGGAGGTGTTTTGGGGGTCACAGGGGGTATTTGGGCATCCCAAAAGGAGTTTTGGGAATCCCAGGAGGTGTTTTGGGTGTCACAAGAGGCATTTTTGGTGTCACAAGAGGTGTTTGGACGGCACAGGAGGCACTTTGGGCATCCCAGGAGGTGTTTTGGGCGTCACAGGAGGCCAAAAATCCCCCTTCTCTCTCCCAGTTCTCTTTCACTGCCGATGTTTTCCGTCCTGCCCTCGTCCCGTCCCGACGCCGCCCAGCTGGCCGGCTCTGATAAGGGCTCCGGGGGCAGATAAGAAGTTCTTCCCCTTCTCCTGGCTCATCTGGAGCAGCAGGGAACGGGGAGGCTCCGTCCTCACAGCCCCGTTAAACTCACGGGGGAAAGCGCAGCCGCTCCCTCCTGGGAAAAAAAAAACATTCCTCAACTTCGCCAATCTTCGGTGGAAGAAGCGAAATAATAACAAACAAAAAGTCGGTTCCCATTTTTTTCTCAGCTGCCCTGAGCCACCCTGGAGGCTCCAGGGTGCAGAACCCCGACTCTGTGATGTGGCAAAGGCCACGCCCGGAGAGAGACCGGTAGGAATTTGGCTCCGGAGCTGCTTCCATCGGAAAACAAAAAGGGTTTCTGCGACGGCTCGGGACGAGCGCCAGCTCCAGGGCACGAACCCTTCTCAGACCGTGGTAACCGCGGGAGATTCCTCACGAGATCCCCTCCAAGCCCGCAGCAGCTCGAGTGCCAGGTGGTGGCAAATCCCGGGAAATCGGGGCAAATCGGGATCCTTTCCTCCTCGTCTGGCGGCTTCTCCCCTGGCGAGGCAGAGCACCGGGAAACCGCGGAGCGATCCTGCCGGGATGTCCAGAGGAGCTCGGGGAACTTCCCACATGGAAAACGGAGGGGAAGAGGCAGCTCCTGCCCCGAGCTCCGGCGCCGGGAGCTGCCGGCGGCTCCAGCTTCGGAGGGGATCAGCTCCGAGGGTTTTTGCTGGCCCGTGCTGCAGCAGGGATGAGCGACGGTGTCAAAACAGCGGAGACGGCGTCACACAACCCCCGTGGGGTCGAGGTTCCGCTTTCCAGCCCGGAAAGATGTCGCTCCGTTGGGGAGCAAACGGGCAAAAAAAACCAAGAAAAAGATAATAATAATTTAAACAATCTCATTTTGTGCGCTGCAGACAAAAAGCTCTTTGTGCCCGGAGCTGACAACGACAAATAGAGAGGAACCTGTTGATCTCGGGGAGAAGCGGAGGATTGTGGCGAGAAGAAGACCGTGGCCGTTCGTCCGGCCGGCCGCTGAAACGCTTCAGGCAGGGTTTGCTCGGAGAGACGCCGGCTCCCGCTCATGGCTTTTTCCCTGGAGCCTGGAAAACGCTCCCCGCGCCCGGACGCGCTGCCCTGGGCGCCCGCGCCAGAGGTGGGACGCTCCCGGGCGGCTCCGCGCCCGCCCCGAGGCGTCGGGACCGTCACCGACGCTCGCAAACCGCTCCGACGGCGCCAGCGGCGCTCCGACGCCGGCGTCCGCCCGAGCGGGACGCGGGGGAAAACGCGGCGACGAAACGCCCGGAATGCCGCGACGCTGCCGGAGGGAGCCCAAAGGCCGCGTCCGGCGCTGATAAAAAGCGCGTTTACCAAAGGCGACGTTGGATTTCCCTCCGAAACGGAGCGCATTCGAAGCTGTCTCAAGCGGGGCGGTTTAATTTGTGACGGAGTTGGCGAAGCCTTCAGCCGGCTCCGGAGGAACAGCGCCGGGCTACAAAACGCTTCCCAGATCATGCGGGGTTCTTTCACAGGGAGCCTGGAGGGGAAAAAAAAAATTTGGGAACGGGTTTGGGGTGGTGGCGCGCACGTCTGGGGAGAGCAGAGCCCGGGTCGGGGCGCACGGGACGCGCTGACCAGAAATATTTGCGCTGAGCTTTGATGGGCTGCCTCAAATGACCTCCAGAGCCTGCGCAGAGCAACACGGAGTTAAAAAAATATAAAATAATAATAATCCATTAGAGCCTGGAATGAATCCGAGCCCATCGGTGCCGGGGAGGCCTATGGAAACGGGTGGAATTTGGAATAGATCAGGGGAGAAATCGCAACAGAAGGCTTTTTTTTCCCGCCTGGTTTTATTTGTCTTAATGTTTTAATCTTGATGTATTTGTTTTTATTTATCTAAAATTATTTATTTGTTTTTATTTAAATTTATTTATCTTAATTTCTCTTTATTTTTGTTCCTTTCTCTTTAATTATATATTTATTTTAATTTAAATTTGTCTATCTTAATCTTTATTTCTCTTAATTCATCTTTATTTTTAATTTTATTTAATTTCTCTTTATTATATATTATATATATTATATAATATTATATATTATATATTATTATATATTTATTTTTATTTCTACTTATTTCTCTTTATTTCTCCTTATCTCTTTATCTTTAATTATATAATTTAAAAAATTTGTTTATCTTAACATTTATTTATATTTTTATTTATTTATCTTTATTGATCTTTATTTTTTATTTACTTTTATTTATCTAATTTATTAATATTTATTTATCTTTAATGATATATTTTTTTATTTCTCTTTATTTCTCTTTACTTATGTATCTTTATTTAAATTTATCTTTACTTCTTGATCTTTAATTATTTATTTTTATTTATATTTGTTTATTTATCCTTTACTCATCTGTATTTATTTCTCCTTTTCTATTTCTCTCCATTTATTTGTCTTTATTTTCCTTCTCCCTTTGCCACGCTGATTTTTCACCCCACCGTGGGTGATGCGTTCCCAGCATGGCTGGATTGGGCCCGGGATCCAATTAACCTCATTAAAAGTACAAACTAATAATAATCATTCAGAATATGAATTAATAATCTTTGTTCGAAGTATAAATCCCTCTTTCCAAGTTGGTTTGCCATGGACAGCCCCACCAGGGATTTAACCGGAGTTTTGGGGCTCAGCTGTTTTTTAAAATACTATTTTTTAATGCCAGCTATTTAAAATAGTATTTAAAATACTACTTTTTAAGCCAGCTCTATTTACCTGTGCTTTTGGAGGGTAATTTTTGGGATTTGGGCTTTTCCAGCCTCGGGGATTCCGGAATTCCTGCTCGCCAAGCAGAGGCATTTTCCAAGCCCTGCTCCTCCTTCTCCCTTTGCCATCCTGATTTTTCACCCTGGTAGCGGTGGATTAGGCCTGGGGTCCAATTAGCCTCATTAAAAGTATGAACTAATAATGATAATTCAGAATATAAATTAATAATTCTTTGTTCAAAGTCTAAACGAACAATTCCTCGTTCCAAGTTGGTTTGCCATGGACAGCCCCACCAGGGATTTAACCGGAGTTTTGGGGCTCAGCTGTTTTTTAAAATCTTATTTTTTAACTGGAGGCAGCTCTATTTACTTGTGCTTTTGGAGGGTAATTTTTGGGATTTGGGCTTTTCCAGCCTCGGGGATTCCGGAATTCCTGCTCACCCAGCAGAGGCGTTTTCCAAGCCCTGCTCCTCCTTCTCCCTTTGCCATCCTGATTTTTCACCCTGGAAGCGGTGGATTAGGCCCGGGGTCCAATTAGCCTCATTAAAAGTATGAACTAATAATGATAATTCAGAATATAAATTAATAATTCTTTGTTCAAAGTCTAAACGAACAATTCCTCGTTCCAAGTTGGTTTGCCATGGACAGCCCCACCAGGGATTTAACCGGAGTTTTGGGGCTCAGCTGTTTTTTAAAATCTTATTTTTTAACTGGAGGCAGCTCTATTTACTTGTGCTTTTGGAGGGTAATTTTTGGGATTTGGGCTTTTACAGCCTCAGCGATTCTGGAATTCCTGCTCACCCAGCAGCGGCGTTTTCCAAGCCCTGCTCCTCCTTCTCCCTTTGCCATCCTGATTTTTCACCCTGGAAGCGGTGGATTAGGCCCGGGGTCCAATTAGCCTCATTAAAAAGATAAACTAACCATTCCTCATTAAAAATATAAACTAATATTTCCTCATTCAGAGTATAAATTAACAATTCCTCCTTCCAGGTTGGACAGTCCCACCAGGATTTTGTGCCTGATCCTGGAGTTTGGGGCTCAGCTTTTTTGTGGTTTTTTTTTTAAATATTATTTTCTTTAACCGGAGGCTCCTCTATTTGTATGTGCTTTGGGAGGGTAATTTTATGGGTAAATATAATCTTTATTAATATTTTCTTTGTTAACTCACTGATGTTCGGGAAGGAGCTTTGAAGATGAAAGCGCTGGCTGCAATAAATATTAACGTTATTCCAACGTTGCCAGCATTCCCAGCTCCAGCATCTTTCATCCAAGGATCTCAAAGCGCTTTTCCAAATGTTAATTAATTTCCTCTCAGCAGTCCAGGGTTTATCATCAGCGTCTGCACTCCCCCAAGGAGCGGCTCTGAGCGCGTTTTTACCCCGCGGATTTGGGCAAAACCGGGGAAATTCGGTGGGAGGGTTTTTTTTTGTTGTTGTTTTATTTTGGGGGATCGATCCAAAAATTCCTGCCTCCCGTTTTTCCCAGCCTTGCTGCCCGACGACATTCCCTGCCTGGGAGTGGGGCGTGACACTCAGCTGCTTTTATGGGTGGCTCTTAAAAGGAAAAAAAACCCCAAAAATAAAAACCAAACCAGACAAGGATCACAAGCCCCGCCCAGGGCAGGGGAGGAAATGAAACTCTTCCAAATCAGGATGATCCCGGTCAGGAATCCACGGATTTTCAGGATTTAGGATGGGCAGGAGGAAATCTTGATGGGATGTTGAGTCAGGATCTTGTGATTATTTTTAAAAAGCCCATTAAAATGGAAATATTTTCTGAAATGTAGCACAGGTGAAGATCTGAAGGAATGAAACTCTTCCAAATCAGGATGATCACAATCAGGAATCCACGGATTTTCAGGATTTATCATGGGCATGAGGAAATCTTGATGGGATGTTGAGTCAGGATCTTGTAATTCTTACTTTAAAGATGATTAAAATGGAAATATTTTCTGAAATGCAGCACAGGTGAAGATCTGAAGGAATGAAACTCTCCCAAATCAGGATGATCACAATCAGGAATCCACGGATTTTCAGGATTTATGATGTGTACGTGGAAATAATGGGATGTTGAGTCAGGATCTTGTAATTTTTTCTTTAAAGATGATTAAAATGGAAACATTTTCTGAAATGTAGCACAGGTGAAGATCTGAAGGAATGAAACTCTCCCAAATCAGGAGGATCACAATCAGGAATCCATGGATTTTCAGGATTTTTGATAGGCAGGAGGAAATCTTGATGGAATGTTGAGTCAGGATCTTGTGAGTCTTACTTCAAAGATGATCAGGATCTTGTAATTCTTACTTTAAAGATGATTAAAATGGAAATATTTTCTGAAATGTAGCACAGGTGAAGATCTGAAGGAATGAAACTCTCCCAAATCAGGAGGATCACAATCAGGAATCCACGGATTTTCAGGATTTTTGATAGGCAGGAGGAAATAATGGGATGTTGAATCAGAATCTTGTAATTCTTATTTAAAAGCCCATTAAAACGGAAATATTCTCTGGAATGCAGCGCAGGTGAGGAGCTGAGCTGCAGAGCAAACGCTGCAGGTGAAACTTCTCCTAAAAAAAAACAAACCAAAACCCTCCCCGACCCAGAGGTGAGTGAGTGATGAGCCAAAAAAAAAAAAAAAAAAAAGAGGATTTCGAGACAATGCGACTCCAGCAGGCCACGAGAACAATGAGGAGTTCAAAAATAGCACTATTGACTGGTGGAAAAACAACATACATATAATTTTCAGGTAATTACTGCGGCATAATTAGCTGGGTTGCTTTCACATGAGCCATCTGAAACGAGCTCTGCTGGCTGCTTCGTTTGCGGCAGCGCTCCCGTGACTCAGGGGATGCTGGAAGAACAGGGCTGGGGTGGGAAATTGAGATTTTTTTTTTTTGAGCTCATCTCGGGGCACAGCCTGGCTGCCGCTGCTTTATCCTGAGTTTATCCTGCCTTTTAGGCAAAAAGAAACGGGAGTTTTGGAGCAAAATCTACTGCGTGGGAATTTTAGGACGGGAAGGAGATTCAGATTGGGACAGGCCTTTCTCTAGATCACTCGCTGTGAAAAATCACTGTAAACTCAGGTTATACAAAAACCTCAGGATTTCACACGCACCGTGTGAGAGGAGGGATTTGGGGAACGTCCTGACAAGGACTCGCTCTCCAGGTTCTGGAAAATGTTAATTGTTTTTATTTATCGGTTTGATTAGGCTTTGCTTATTAGGAATAATTCGCTGTCTGTAGAAAAAACTTCTGACTTCAGCACCGGGGCCTTAAAAAATCGCTTTTAATTGGAATGAAAGAGTTTCCCCCAGTGAAACCCCGGGTTTGTTGGTGCTGGAAGCGTGGAGAGTGCAGTTAAAAGCCTCCCTCACCTCTGTGACGGTATTTTGGAAATAAATGCAGATTTCTGCAGTTTTTCTCCTCATATTTAGATAGGTTTTTGGCCAATTTGAAGCTTCTGGAAGATCTGATGTTTTAGGTCTTGCCTGGCTTTGAGTTTCTCGGCTCCCCAGGGCCTGCTGTGGTTGCTTTTTTGCTCTTTCTTCCACAAATTATGAAAAACGGGTGCTAATCACAAAAAAAAAAAAAAAAAAAAAGAGTGATTCATGGAAATGGAATTTTGTTGACCGAAAAAAAGGGGGATTTAACTTGGCCAAAGGAAATGCTTTTCCAGCTGGAGATGAATATCTCAGGAATGACCATTTCTTCTCAGAGGGAGAGAACTAGTCCAGTTTTAATTAAAAAAAAAAAAAAAAAATTCAAACAAAATCCCAGAGAAAAGCGAGCAGATCCACCCCAAAAAGGGGCAGTTTCTCCAGGGAAAAGTCCCCAGAAGTGAATTTTGGGTGAGGAGGATGCAAGGGCAGGAAATGCTGTCACCCCACCCCGGGCTGGCCACGCCCTGTCCCAGTACAAACCAGTTCCTCACGAGCTTCCAGAATCCAGGAATGATTCGGCTTGGAAGGCGCCCAGAGCTCTTCCCGTCCTCCATGTCACCCCAGGTGTCCCCAAACCCTGTCCAGGTGTCCCTTAGACCCCCTCGGCCCTGTTCCCAATGTCCCCAGGTGTCCCCAGGGGAGGTTTGGATAAACCCAGGTGTCCCCAGAATGTTTCCAGCCGTCCCCAGCCCTGTTCTTGATGACCCCATGCGTCCACAATCCTGGTCCTGGTGTCTCTTGGTGTCCCCGGCCCTGTCCCCAACATCCCCAGGTGTCTCTCACCTCGTCCCCAATGTCCCCAAGTGTTGCCAGTGCCGGTTTTAATGTCCCCAGTGTGTCCCCAGATGTCCCTAACCCTGTCCAGGTGTCCTCAGTGCTGTCCCCAACCTCCCCAGGCGTCCCCAACACTGTCCAGGTGTCCTCAGTGTTGTCCCCAGCAACCCCAGGTGTCCCCAACCCTGTCCAGGTGTCCTCAGTGCTGTCCCCAGCATCCCCAGGTGTCCCCAACCCTGTCCAGGTGTCCTCAGTGCTGTCCCCAGCATCCCCAGGTGTCCCCAACCCTGTCCAGGTGTCCCCAGTGCTGTCCCCAGCATCCCCAGGTGTCCCCAACCCTGCCCAGGTGTCCTCAGTGCTGTCCCCAAAGTGTCCCCAACCCTGTCCAGGTGTTCCCAAACCCCAGTGCTGTCCCCAATGTCCCCAGGTGTCCTCCCCTCACCTGCAGGCAGGCGCCCCGGACCAGTCCCGAGATGGATGGGGGACACTGGGGGACGCTGGGAGCCCCTCCCTCCCCAACATCATCCCGGGAATGCAAATCCCGGGAAAGAACGGGCCGATTGTTGCGGCCACGGCCATTGTCCTGCAGCTGCAGGGCTCTGTGGAGCTGGGGAGCGACAGGGGCTGGGAATTCTGGCATTCCAGGTTGGGGATAGGGGCTGGGAATGTGGCATTCCAGGTTGGGAATATGGGCTGGGAATCCTGGCATTCCAGGCTGGGGATATGGGCTGGGAATTCTGGCATTCCAGGCTGGGAATATGGATTGGGAATTCTGGCATTGCAGGTTGGGGATATGGGCTGGGAATGTGGCATTCCAGGCTGGGAATATGGATTGGGAATTCTGCCATTCCAGGCTGGGAATATGGGCTTGGAATGTGGCATTCGAGGCTGGGAATGCAGGTTGGGAATTCTGGCATTCCAGGCTGGGAATGTGGATTGGGAATTCTGCCATTCCAGGCTGGGAATGTGGATTGGGAATTCTGCCATTCCAAGCTAGAAATACAGGCTTGGAATGCGTTATTCCAGTCTGGGAACATGGGCTGGGAATGTGTCCTTCCAGGCTGGGAATGTGGGCTGGGAATTCTGGCATTCCAAGCTGGAAATACAGGCCTGGACTGTATTGTTCCAAACTGGGACTACAGGTTTGGAATGTGTCATTCCAGGCTGGGAATGTGGGCTGGGAATTCTGGCATTCCAGGCTGGGAATGCAGGCTTGGACTGTGCTGTTCCAAACTGGGAATACAGGCTTGGAATGTGTCATTCCAGGCTGGGAATGCGGGCTGGGAATTCTGTCATTCCAGGCTGGGAACACAAGCTGAGCCTGCAGGGCGGCCACAAAACGAGGTGGGAAATTGGAAATTTTTGTAAGGATTTGCAGGAATTGCAGCGAGGGGGAGTTTGCGCAGAACCACGGCGGGCTGGGAACTCCGGCGGCGCGAGCAGAGCCTGGATATCGGAGAAGGGGGAAAAAAAGACCCAGGGAACAGGGAAATGCGGGATGTGTCACACCGCTCACGGAATCAGCGACTACAGAAACTCGTTCGCGTGCGCTTTCTGTAGCGCCACTGCCGGGGCGACGTTCCCGAACCGCTCCGGGATCGCTCCCTAATTCCAGACCCAAACTCTCCTGCCGGGAATTCTCGTGACGCGGGCAGGGAAGTTTCTCCGCGAGGCAGCAGCTCTCGTCTGGGCCCAGCTCGGGAGAGGGCGGAAAGGGAGCACGGTATAATTTGATCTGATATCGCTCTTGGATGTGGATTTTGGGAGAGGTTTACGCCAGGCCAGTCTCAGCCGCTCCGCGTCAACCTCCTGCTCAGCCACATGGAGACACGTGCGTCGTTACAAAGTAAAAAAAAAGGGATTTATTTTATCGGGTGTTGGCTGTTCCATTGCCTTGTGTGCATCTAGACATGTGTGTCGTTATAAAGTAAAAAAAAAAGGATTTATTTTATCGGATGTTGGCTGTTCCATCGTCTTCTCGTGTGCATCGAGACACTTGTGTCGTTATAAAGTAAAAAAATGGATTTATTTTATCAGATGTTGGCTGTTCCATCGCCTTGTGCACATCGAGACAAGTGTGTCATTACAAAGTAAAAAAAAAAAAAAGGATTTATTTTATCGGATGTTGGCTGTTCCATCGTCTTATAGCGTGCATCGAGACACTTGTGTCGTTACAAAGTAAAAAAAAAAAAGGGATTTATTTTATTGGATGTTGGCTGTTCCATTGCCTTGTGCACATCGAGACAAGTGTGTCGTTATAAAGTAAAAAATAAATGGATTTATTTTATCATGTTGGCTGTTCCATCATCTTATCATGCATATCGAGACAAGTGTGTCGTTTTAAAGTTAAAAAAAATGGATTTATTTTATCGTATGTTGGCTGTTCCATTGCCTTGTGCACATCGAGACAAGTGTGTCGTCTTAAAGTTAAAAAAAAATGGATTTATTTTATCGGATGTTGGCTGTTCCATTGCCTCGTGCATATCGAGACACGTGTGTCGTTATAAGGTTAAAAAAAAAAAAAAAGGATTTATTTTATCGGATGCTGGCTATTCCAAGTGATTTTCACTAAAATATTCCTCTTTCTGTCCCTCACAAAAGGGTATTTCACGCATTTCTTGCCTGCAACAACCTCAGCAATAAAGGGGTTTTAGGGGTTTGGTGGTGTTTTCTATCCAGACATGGTAACTGAGAGCCCATCATTAAACCAGTTTTGTTCAGGCCCAGAAATGCCCTCGTATTACTTTTAAGCAAAGAGTGAATTTGGATTATTAGACAAAGAGGGGAAATTCTTGGATACTCGGACTAATTAAAACAGCATGTTCGCAGGGGAAAAAAAAAAAAAGCAGCATATCTGTTTTAAAAATATTATTGTGTCTGAACACGGCTTTGAGCATGTGTGAGTTATGTGACGTGATACATTTCTGGGGAAGTTACAGAAGGGGAAAATAAAAGAAATGGGGGTAGGAGGCAGACTCTCAAATAATTTATATTACTGCAACACGGCCAAAAGGGCGAAATGCAAAAATTGGGAAAATTGGGAATTGAAAGTATCGACATTTCGGAGGGTTGAGGGAAATCTTGATCTTTCATTTTCTCTCCCCACGGAGGTCGAAAGTAATAATAATAATAAAAAAATCGTAGCTTTAGCTCAGAAGCAGGACAAGTGGAGGATAGTTTTGGGGCTGTTCTCCCCTGCTCCTGTATTTTCTTTTGGAATCGGGCAGAGAATCCTGACGGAGCCGAGCGCTGCCATCCCTGCCACAGCTGGAGGCGCTGAGAGCACCTCTGGAAACGACTGTGCGTCGACAAAAGGCTTTTTTTGGCAACCACCCATCGTCTGAGCCTCGGGAGCAGAGAGGAACAAAATTTCACTACATGTAAATAATAGCCTAAAAATAGAAGCGCAGATTGTTTTTCTCATTAAGTTCCTTCTCCATCCTCCAGCATGTTCTGCACTGGAGAAGGCAGTGATTATCAAAAAAAGCCCAAACTGAAAAAAAATGAAGAGCCTGAGTGAGGTTTGTCTGCAAAAAAAAAACCAAACACACACACCATCAGGACCGCTTTAAACCTGATTTTCTGCATCCCCCTTTTTTAGTTCGCTTCCTTATTTTAATGCAGCCGAAGCAGTTCTGGGGCTGCTTTATTTAAAGCGAGTTTTGAGAGAGGACGCTGTGGTTCGCGGCCACGCGTCAGGTTTGATAGCGTTATGCCACGATTTAGCAAAACGCTGGAGGCACATGCCCACATCCCACTGAATTCGGTAGGAAGTGAGGAAGCGGAGGAAAAGCTGCTTTGCTGCCTCGTTCAGGGGGGGAATTAAAAAATTAAAAATAAACGATTGAAATAAACCAAGGATTTGTCCTTCGGCCGAATTCTTCCGACTCGACGCGAACTCCCGGCATTTTATCAGATCACGATTATTTACACACATTTAATAATTTCAAACTAAAGGGTTCTTCACCGGGCCGGCTCAGACCACCGAAATAGACGGGCTAATTATGGGAGCCGTGGGCGTGCTGGAGTCATCTGACTTTTATTTTTATTTTTTTTTTTAGCTCTCTCGCCGAGCACCCTGCCCCCTTCCCAGAGCAGCCTTCATCGCACGCGGGATTATCGGAGCACGGAGGGATGGCATGGAGAAGGAAGAGCAAGGAGTTCCCCCGATTGTCTGTCAGTAAAATTTTCAATATTCTGGAGGATATTTCTGGGTGAAATGCTTGGGAGTGAAATGTTCGGGAGGAGACGTGAGTTGTCGGCTTTGCTCAGCCTATCAGGACTTTGTGTATGCCCTTGCCGTAAACAAGATGCCGCCAGAAAATCTGTATAAATGAGATATGTTCCTTTTTCTAGGTTAAGTAAAATGTGACCTGTCCGCCTTGGTCAAAATCCATACAGTTTTGTCCTGGATCGATGGAATGTCATATCCTGATACAATTCCATTGTCATCCCTACTTCTTAGTTGTTTTCATATAAATATTCTTACCACTGAACAGCCTTGTACCAAAAAGCTCATTAAGCACATTTGACACTTCTCTCCCATTCTTCCCTTAACACAAACTACCGAATTTTAAATCCCGGGTCAAACCCTCTGAGTCAAATGCTATAAATTTTAATTCTGTAATTACAGCTCGTGGTTATCTTACCACGGGTTCCCCGCGTGGAACCAAGCACACCCTTGTTTTAATCAGCAGAGTTGAGACATTAAAGCTTTATTTTGTCTTTCAGTGACCATAACCTAAGTGCTTTCTGAATGTAGCATGATGGATTTCATGGCAGCTATGGAAAAGTAGGGAATTTTGTCTTCTTTGTGCCGTTCTGCGCATTAAGGTGAAGGCCAAGGAGAGAAATTGTCATGGTGATCTATATTTATACAATAACACACAGGTAGAAAGAAGATGAATCAAGCTATAGTGACTTAAATACTAACATTTAATCCACCCAAACTCACAACTGACGCCATCATCTTGCCGGGCAGAATTTTGGTAGGTATTTTCCCCTCTGCGCTATCTGGTTTGCTGTTGGAAGAACACAAATTTTATTCAAATTTGACGTGAAATGAGCGTATTTATATCCCCACTCTCTGCTGTTTGGGACTCCTAAAACACCTGTATTGCTGCTCCCCGGTAACAGGAAAACCCAGGCAAGCTCATGATGATTCCTGAACTCCTCCGCAGTAGCCCTGGGAAATAAATCTTGTAATTCCCCGAAATGAAACTCATCATCTCCCGCTTGGAGCGCACCAGGAGCCAGAGCCAGCACCCTCTGAGGTACCCCGGCCGCATCCCATCCCACCCCTAAAGGTGTTAAACCCACGGATTAAGCAGCAAGAAGCGGAGACGCAAAAATCCCATTTCAACCAACTTATTTATTACTGCGGGGACGCGCATCCAGCGCTTCCCCGTGGCGATCCGGAGGCCGAGGGGAGCCCTGAGGGACCCGCGCCCCTCACGGAGCGCGCAGCGGGGCGGGCGGCAGCGCAGCGCAGGGCCAAACTTCACGGGCAGAGCGGAGGCCCCACGGCATCCCCGGGGCGGCCCGGGGGGGCACGGCGGAGCCGGCACGGGAGCCCGGGCGGCGCGGCGGAGCGGCGATGGGCAGCCCGGAGCGGCGGGGACGGCCCGCCCGAGGAGGCACAAAATGGCGCCGCGATTCAAACGCTGCGCGCTGCGGGCGGGCGGGGCGGCGGCGGGGGGGGGGGGGCGGTGTCCCGGCGGGGTTCACTGCGCCTGCGCGCAGAGTCGCAAGATGGCGGACAGTGCGGAACTAAAGGTAAAGCGCAGCTCCGGGTCCCCCCGCGGCGCCGCCGGGGCCGCGGCCGAGAGCGGCCCGGGGCGGGGATGAGCCCCGCCGGGGCGGTCGCGGCGGGAGCCCCGCCGGCCGCGCGGGTTGAGAGGCGGGGTGGGATGGGTAGGTGGGGGAGCGGAGCGCGGAGCCGCTTCTCCTCGCCGCCGCCTCCCCCCCCCCCCCGCGCCGTCGCCGGCCGAGCTCCGCCGGGCGGCCCCGCCGGCGGCCGGGGCAGCGCGGGCGGCTCCGCTCCGCGCCCGCCGGGTCGGGCCGCGCCGCTCCGGGCGGAGGGCGGCGGCCGGGGGAGCCCCCGCGGGGGGCGGCTCGGGGCGGGGGACGGAGCCCCGGCGCCCCGCGAAGTTTGCAGGGGGAGTCCGGCGGGAGCCATCCCCGGCAGCGGCGGTGCCCGCGGTGACAGCGGGGGGAGCGCGCCGGGGAGCCCGGCCGGCCGCCCCGCCGGTAAATAAAGAACGTCACAAGCAGATGTGGAGGAGTTCCGCGGTGTTGAGCTGGCGGCGGTCCCTGTCATCCTGCGAAACACACGGAAAAAGGGGCGCTCCGAGCCACCCCGCAGCCGGGCCGGCGCTCCCCGGGTTTGGGGCGTTATTTTTGGGGGGGATTTTGGGGCGAGGGTGGGGGGTTTTGGGCGCTCACCCGCGGGGCAGGAGCGGCAGCGGTTCTGCCGAACGCGGAACTTCGCATTTCCTAACGCGCGAAAGAATCAGCGGTTTTGAGGAACAGCAGGCGTAGGATAGAGGGGTGGCAGGAATCCGCCCAAAAATCCGAGGAAAAGACCCTTCCCCCGAAACTTTGGGGGCCGTGCGTGGGTGCAGACCGTGCCCTGCACACCCCGCGAGGTGTTGCAAGTTTGGGAGTTTCCTGGCAGTTGTCAGAGGGTCGTTATTCAGCAGGAGGGCTCCTGCCTCCTCCTTGGAAGTTCACGGAGGGAACGGCGCAAATCAGGTGGATAATAAACGCGTACGCTCGCAGGCGTGCTGGATGTGTAGCGTAAACTACGGGATATGTCAAGTATGACTAAGGAAATATTTTGTCTTTTCCCCTGAGGTTTGGTAGATCTCGGTTTTCTGCCTGTCAGAGGTATCAGTGCGCTTTCATTTTCAGATGCTTAAGGAGCTGTCAGCAGGTAAAGGAATATCAAACCTTGAGTGTGTTCTGACTTTGTGTGGGTCAGGACCCTTCAGATCCTGCTTTAAATCCTCCTTGGCCCTCGTTTTTCTGGGAATCTTCAGACCACATTGTATTGCTTGAGCTCTGTAGACCTTAAGCCTTTTTTTTTGTCTTTTCAACCCCTGCTCCCCACATAACGAGATCAGAGGGTTAAGATGTGATTCCAGCGCTGGACTTTTTGTTAATTTTAGCGTGGCAAATGGAATAGCGCGTTCTGGTGACTTCACTGCGAGAGTTGTGCGGCGCACAGCAGCCAGCTTGGGTTTGCGTGATGCCTTCATTAGCCAGACCGACTCAGAAGGAGTTAAAAAGAGATGGGAGATAGGGAATAAAGTCATTCCAAACCCCTTGGCTGATCACTCAGAAATCTCCTTCTTGGGAGCCGGTAGAGAGAAATCACAATTTTTTAAATTTATGTTCCCTAAAGTGCCGCTGCCGCCTCAGGGGTGTGGAGGGCGAATGCCAAAGTTGCTGTTTTAATTCTCAATTTCAGTTTTCTGCT
The DNA here is from genome assembly GCF_015227805.2 of Hirundo rustica. Lineage (NCBI taxonomy): Eukaryota > Metazoa > Chordata > Aves > Passeriformes > Hirundinidae > Hirundo > Hirundo rustica. The sequence continues at coordinate 19,182,816 of NC_053462.1, forward strand.
CGGGTTACGTGTGGAGTGGTACTTGCAGGCAGGGCCTGGAGGATGGCACTCTGTGAAAAGTTGGGCTTTTTGGCTTTTTTTTTTTTTTTTTTTCTTTTCTGTAGCCGTGGGAGCTCGGCAGTTTGCTTAGCCAAAAATGTAATTACTTCATAAATTCATACCTCGAAGACCTCAGGGCATCCTGATTTTTTTCTGTCTTTAGACTGGACAGAATTAAAAAAGGTGAGGGGTGGGTCCGCTGTGTCAGGTTGGGGTCGGAGCTGTCACCCTGCATAATTATTTTCATTTTCTTAGGTAAAACCTTTTACGGTTCTCCTCTGATTAATTAGCAAATGGGATTGATTTCAGATTTAGTGACCTTTAAAAACTAAATTCATCTGCAGTGCTTGGGCAGGGACCCTTTTGCCTGGCCAGAAGAAGTTTGTCAGAAAAAAAATCAAGTTTCTAAAACTTTGTTGCCTTCCTGTGTAAAGAACCCTGGGGTTATGTGTGGGGAGTGTCACGTGTGGAAATTAGGGAATGTGATATGATGGGCGCTGTTGCCAGAGGAGAATTCTTGCTCCCTCCAGAAAAGCAGCGGTCAGTCCTACTTGCCACAATTTTTTCAAGGAGTTTTAATCATGAAATTGCCTTTCCCATAATGTATTTTCTTCCCACAAGCGAGAGCCTTTCCGCCTTTTTGCCCCATTCAGGATTGTCCTGTTGGGGAGGGGGGATAAAAAAAAGTAATCAGATAAGGTCAAACATAACTCTGCCGATCCCAGGTTACCGAATTCCTGGGTACTCGGGAAGGTTTGGATAAATTGAAGCAGTATGTTTTCCTTTCTGCTGCTGAAATAAGGTGGCTGCAAAGTTTGTTCTTCTGCGGAGTTCTCCCTCGCTCCATAGGCTGAGGCGTCTGTGAATTTTCCCCATCTTAATTACTATTCCTGTCTAATTGCACCCAGACTCTAATTTATCTCAAGGTAAGCTATTTAAAGCTCTTTCTAATTGGAAGGAGTATACTTGAGTGATTAAATCTTTCCTTCAATATTTCTTACATCTCTTTAAATTGGTTATTAGATTGTTGTGATCTTCGCCTTCCACTCCAGCATTTTGGAAATCATTACGCAGTTTGCAATAATCAATTCAATTAACCGCGGATCAAAGAACGAAAAAGAAAAGCTTATGTTCAAGTATTGTCATTCTTGATACTGTCCTAAGAAGCTGGTTTGGAAAGCACATGCTGGGAGGTTTTCTCCTTTGTTCTCTCTCCTTTTAAGAAAGTGCCTTTGGGGATTGAAGAGATCCCTGGTGTGTTTCTTGTTAGACATAATTTATACTTTAAATATTAAAAAAAAGTGAGCCAAGAGTTTGAATGAAAATTCATCGCGGCGTTTCCACACAATGGTGAGGAAAACAAACCGCTCAGAAATATTCTGGGTTGGCAAATACCCCTCCCTGGAATCCAGGGAAGCAGTTTTGGGGTAACGGGGGCAAATGGAGCTGTGGGATTGCGCCCCTAATTCTCATAAACATCATCTTCGGCGGTCGATTAGAGTTTGACACTTCTGCATTTACGAGCTCTTTCTGCTCAATCCTTTTATAAGTTGCTGAGGTTGCGTGTTGCTGAGATTAAAGTAAATATAATCTACTTTTCATTGTTATCTGAGCCCGTGGATTACGTTTGTTCCCGCTGTAATTTGGCGTCTGTCAGCAGAATTGTATTTTTAACTGATTTTTGGGCTGGGTACCTTTTTTTTTTTTTTTTTTGAGCTTTTGGCCGTCGACACTGGGTTTGCAGATATCAGAGGGATAAAACCGGCAGCTGAAGTGTCAAAGCCTCAGTCCATAACCCTTTTTACTGCAGATAAACCCCAGATCGTTGCGTGCACGTAAATACAGTGCCAGTGTGGTTGTGGGTAAACCTTCCCCACCCTGGGAGGATCTGTGTGCCTGTGCAGGTGAAATCCCGTTGAGGAGGAAGGAATCGGCACCAGCATTTCGTGGTGGTTATTTTTGATGGATTTACAGATGACATTTCTTTTGGTTGTAAAGGTGTTCAGAAATTCCAGTCGGGAGCAGGTAGGAGATGCAGTTTATTTAGCTTTGTTGCTCGAGAAGAAGCGTTCCTGCAGGGAGGAGAAGTGCTCAGGACTGCCTGGGCATTGGTGGGAATATTCACGGATCGGGCACACCAGACAAATAGTTAAAAAGATCCCATGGAGGGGGTGTGGACAGCTCAGCTCCCTCTGATATTGAGGTTATTTATAGGGATGGAGGCCCTGAGTGCTGTGGTTTATTCCCTGCGCTGCGTGCAGCGAGGGCAGACCTGTCCCTAATGCGTTTGGCACGGTGGGATGGAGTTCCTGGAATCTCTTCTCGGAGAAATCAGCGTCTCATCAGTTCTCTCTTCAGTGCCATTAGAGTGAAAACCCGAACAGAACTTCAGGCACTTGAGACTCGAGTGCTCCCTGTAATTGTTCTGAGATACCCCCAGACCTCTCCTTTCCCTGGAGCATCTCCTGGAATTACTGTTTGTCCTGAAGCTTAGGGTGAACTGGGGTCTGACTCTCTGGAGCCTCTCCTGGGATCTTTGTTCTAAAGCTTGGAGTGAGTTGGGGTCTGACCCCCTGGAGCATCTCCTGGGATCCTTATGTATCCCGAAGCTTAGGGTGGACTGCGGTCTGACCCCCTGGAGCATCTCCTGGAATTATTGTTTGTCCTAAAGCTTGGAGTGAGTTGGGGTCTGACCCTTTAGAGCATCTCCTGGAATTCTTGTTTGTCCTAAAGCTCAGGGTGAGTTGGAGTCTGACCCACTGGAGCATCTCCTGGGATCCTTGTTTGTCCTAAAGCTTAGGTTGAGCTGGGGTGTGACCCTTTAGAGCATCTCCTGGGGATCCTTGTTTGTCCTAAAGCTTAGGGTGGACTGCGGTCTGACCCTTTAGGGCATCTCCTGGGATCCTTGTTTGTCCTAAAGCTTGGAGTGAGTTGTGGTCCGACCCTTTAGAGTATCTCCTGGAATTATTGTTTGTCCTAAAGCTTGGAGGGAGTTGTGGCCTGACCCTTTAGAGTATCTCCTGGAATTCTTGTTTGTCCTAAAGCTTAGGGTGAGCTGGGGGCCGACCCTTTAGAGCATCCCTTGGAATTCTTGTTTGTCCTAAAGCTTAGGGTGAGCTGGGGGCTGACCCTTTGGAGCATCACCTGGGATCCTTGTTTGTCCTAAATCTCAGAGTGAGTTGGGGTCTGACCCTTTGGAGCATCTCCTGAAATCCTTGTTTGTCCTAAAGCTTAGGGTGAGCTGGTGCTCTCCATCCCTTTAGAGCATCTCCTGGGTTCCTTGTTTGTCCTAAAGCTCAGAGTGAGTTGGGGTCTGACCCTTTGGAGCCTCTCCTGGGATCCTTGTTTGTCCTAAAGCCTGGAATGAGCTGGGGGCTGACCCTTTAGGGCATCTCCGGGATCCTTGTTTGTCCCTGAAGTTTGGGGTGAGTTGGGCTGGTGCTCTCCATCCCTGTGGCATTGGGCTCTGCTGAAATGATGGAATTGGAAGCAGTTGTCCCTTGGTTGCTTGGGAATCAGCATTTTGAGAGGGTTAATTTTTGGATCACTCGGTGTCCCAGAGGGTTTGTGGCTGGAGAATGGATTTTCTGTCTTGGGGCTTTTCTCTTATGTGGGGTGCTGGTGTTTGGCTCTTGGCTCCTCGAGGAAGGAATTTCCCCTCCAGCCCTGGAGTTGTGTCAGAAATGTCGGTTTGCTTTTGCTGCTGTGCTTCCAGCGTAGAAACTTTTGCTTTACAGGTGCCCTTCTAATGGAAAACTCGGCTTTATCACCCTCCATAAAAAGTAGTAAAAGCCTTTTGAAAGCCCCAGATTTCAGGGAAGAATGCAAACGTGGCTTTTTATGTGAACAACCTCTCTGTAAATACCTTGTGTCTCGTGTGCCTCAGCCTGTGCTGCCCCCCTTCACCTCTGATTAAGAGAATTGTGCCTACGAGAATCACAAATAAGCGTTGGTCCCGTTCTTGAGTGGGGAGAAAAGGGGAGAAAAGGCTCGTTTTGAGAGGCTGCTGGATTTTGGAGTCCTCGTGGTAAAGCTCAGGTATTGATGTGCTCTGTCACTGGTCCAGCTCTGTGCAGACCAGCAAATGCTGAGAGCATTGCTTTGGGTTTTTTAAAGTGGAGATGATTGGATTTTATGATGCAGAAATTGCACGTAGTACCTTCAATAGCAGTCTGTTCATGGAAACAAATGCCTTTCTTAAAAGTAGAATCTCTTGCTCGCAAGAGGGATGAGGAGGAGAAAGGAGTTTACAAAAGACTGCTTATTTCTGTAATTTCACTCAATGCTATCAAAGCCATTTCGAGCGTAGTCACTGCCATAAAACGTGGCGATTTCAAAGTAGATGAAAAGCAGGCCAGACTAGGTGGTGTTGAACCTTTGAGAATACGTGGGGCTGAGGATGGGGCCAGGAGATGGTTAGTTCTGATTTTCAGCGGCAGGCAGAGCCCTGTGGAAGCAGGTGAGCAGGATGTCACTGTCCTCCTCCCTGGGCCGTGTTCCAATCCTTTCCTTCTCCCCTTGGGCTGAGGTTCCCGTGGCTGGTGCAGCTCTGTTGGTCCAGGAGTTGCTCGGCAGTTCGCTCCAGCTTGTTTTCCTGTTGGGACTGGGGCTGGCTGGGGATGTCTCTGCTGGTCCGGTGTGTCCCTTCAGACTGGATTCCAAGGCTAGGGAAGGGTTGGGAGGGTATTATGGGCTCGTCTGGAATATGGGAAACAAAGCAATGAAAAGCCAGGGTACAATTAGACCAGAGGTCAGCCTGAGCTTGACCTTCACGTCTGTAGGAGATGATATACAGGAGATTTATATGGGAAGTGGCATGATAATTAATGAGAAGGAAAAGGAGCCTCTTGGAGCCTTTTTCTCGGGGAGAAGGGAGCCCTGGGCTCTGCAGCCCAGCAAAGACTCCCTGGCCGTGTGGAGGTTTATTTAGGGGACGGAGATGAGTGCCGGTCACCTCCTGGGCACCGCTGCAAATGCTCCGCGGTGAACTTCCCGTGTTTGGGTTAGGAAATGGGAATGAAGGACGCTGGACACATGCTCATAAACATGGATGGCCTCTGCCTGCTCCCTGCCTTGGCCTGGGCTGCAGGAAATGCTCCAGCGGCCGCATTCCATGCAGGAAGGACTTCTGACAGCAGGACAGGGAGCAAGGGGCAGTTCCATCTCTGCCCTGCTTCGGGCTGGCAGCTCTTCCTCAGAAGTGGTCAGTGCAGCTTCAGGTGTTGCAGCCAAGCAAGGAGGAGACTGAGCTCGGTCTTCCACGTGCTTTAGAACCATGGATTTAATGGGAGAAGGGGAAAGAGTGGGAGAGCTTGGTATCCCGGGTTTCAAAATGGACAGTAATTTTGTGGTGAAGAGCTGTGCGTCGCCTGCTCCCCTCCGGAGGTTCACTGCTTCTGGAATTTCAACTTTTGGAAGCAGCTTCCTTTATCTCCGTATTCTTCCCCGTCCCTTTTGTGTGTGTGGTGTATCCCGAGTGCTTTTGCCCAGTTTCCAGCCCTGATACAAATTGTCATGCTGAATTCTTCAAGCCCGAGTTGAGCAGGACTCTCCCGCTGGTTTCTCGTGGTGTTTCTTTCAGTTTGGCACCTTCTTGCACCCTTGACCCTGACCACAGATCCTTCAGTGGCTCTGACTTTGGGGGATCTCCAGCCCCACCAGGATCAGCTGTGGGGTCAGAACGGATCACTTGGGGCTTGTTCCAGTCTGGTTTGTGGAACCTCCAAGGGTGGAGATGGCACCACCTCTGTGGCCAAGCTCTTCCTTGGCGTTACTCTTTTCATGGGGAAAACAGGGTTGGTTTGGCTTTTTTTTAAGCTCCGTCCTGACCCTCTTCCTTCAGCTTGTGCTGTGTTCCCGTGGGAAGATCTTGGCTGTTTCCTTGGTGACCTCCTGGACACGTTGGAAGGTTGCCAGGAGGTTGCTCCAAAACCTCCTCTCCACCAGGCTGAAGGAGCCCTGTTCCCAAACCTCCTGCCAGGTCATCCTGCAGGACCTCTCGTCTCTGACAAAGAATTTTTGGGAATTTGGGGATTTATTTGGACAGGTGATTCCGTGCCAGGCTGTCGTTCTCGAGGATTTCTGTTTGTGGGCATCCTCAGCAGCGTGCAAAAGTCATTCCTGAGGCTGTCCACTGATACCAATGGAAAAGGTGGAAGTAGCTTCCAAAAATTGAAATTCCAGAAGCTCCGGAGGGGAGCAGGTGACGCACAGCTCTTCACCAGGAGGCTCCATGAAATTCCTGTCCGTTTTGAAACCCGGGATACCAAGCTCTCCCACTCTTTCCCCTTCTCCCATTAAATCCATGGTTCTAAAGCACGTGGAAAGCTGAGCTCAGTCTCCTCCTTGCTTGGCTGCAACACCTGAAGCTGCATCTTTTGTGGCCGCAGTCAGTGGAGCGTGCAAACACGTGATAAATGTTCTCAGAAATTTGTGCTGGGCAGAACTCGGAGGCCTGGCTTTTCTAAGCTGGGTTTGTACAAGACATTCAGCTGAAAAAAATGGGATGTACAAGATGGTTTATACGAGATACTCAACTGAAAAATGATTTGTTAGTGTGCAAAATAGAATACAGGACGAAAATAGCAGCAAACCGAATTTTCCTTGGCAGTTTAGTTTAGGTGCAGCTCCCTGTTCTCTATTTTTTTTTTGTAAAAAAGCAGAAGCCCAATGCAGTAGGGATAATTTGATTCAGGTCAGATCTGTAATCTGAACTGCAGGAGAGTCCTGTAAAAAGTTGTGTGGACGAGAATGTTTTCGATGCATTCATTCCTCATCTTGTTTCTCGAGACTCCCTTGACAGAATGATCTCACTTTCGTGCAGATGTTGCATCTCGTTTCCCTGGTGCAAAATAAGAGGCTTTGAAGCGCTCCAAGTATTTGTGGAGATTGTTCAGCTTCTTGGCAAAGCCGTTGGAGCCAGCTCTGCTCGGGCTGTGGATGGAGCTGTGAGTGCACCTAGAAGTGCACAGCAGCAGGATGAGAAACGTGGGACAGAAACAAAGCTGTTCTTTTTGGTGGGTTCTGTGTTGATTTAGCAGCGTCTCATCTGCGATTCTGCTGAGGCCACTCCATGGCAGGGCTTCAGTTATTTTTTTTTTTCCTATTTTCAGAGCTGTTGTTGGTTCGAATCACAAGGATTTTAGATAATATTTTTCTAAAGGGTCTCCACCCAGGCTTTCTTTCAGTTAATTCCTGCTTTTACCTCTTTGCTGTTAAAATTTGACTCTTTCTGTTCTGCAGCGACGTTTTTATTCGAGGCCCTCAACAGCGTCGCTTGGGTTTCGGAGGAAATGGCTAAAAATAAATGTGTTAGCAAGTGATTCTTAGGAATGGAAGAGTGGCTGTGGTGGTTCAGAGCAAGGGTCCATCCTGCCTGGTGCTCTCCTGCAGCTTCGAGAAATGAGTGAGGGGGGAAAAGCGACAATGGGGCAAAGTGGGAGCAATCCCCTCCCTGCAATATTCCTCCATCTCCAGCCAGTTCCAGCTCAGCCCTCTGGATCCAGCAGGGCGGATGAACCATAACAAATCTGTTCTCACGTGTCTCTCCAGGTTTCTCTTGAACCTTTAGGAGCTGATTCTGTTCCCAGTGTTTTGGGAGGGGTTTCTGACCCTGCTCCTGTTGTTTTGAGCCTGGTTCCGTCCGTGGGTATGCTGATGGAGGGGGACAAACAGCTCGTCCCTGTCCATCTCTGTGTGCTGCTCCTGGTTTTATAGACTGGATCACAGCTGTCCCCAGGTCCTCTATTTTTAGGTTGAAAACTCTTAGCTTTAATTATTTCTTCATTAGGGAAGTCATGCTGGCCTTCTGCCATCCTCTGAACCTTTCCACTTCTCCTGTGTGTGTGTATATGTATATATAATTATTTAATATATATTTTTATTTTTTTAATGATGAGACCACCAAACCCACCCACACTTGGAGCTTTGGGTGAAGCAGGAATTCATATAATTTAGAATGATTTTTTTTTTCTTTGCCCTCTGCTCCCTCCCCAGCCATTTCTCCCGGTGATTTGTGCTCTCGCTGCCCAGCTGACGTTTTATCACCTGCGTTTATCCTGGGCCCAGCGGTGTCAAAGATCTCCCCAGAGCTCTGGGAAGCTCTGGCCTGGCTGCTCTGCTTCTCCCACGAGTTGTGCGCGTTGAACCGGCCTCTCCCATCCTGAATTCCCTGCGGATCCCGGGGTTTTCTCGGGCGTCCGGGAGCAGGTTAAGCGGAGTGTGCCAGCGCAGGACTCCACGCCTGACCTTCCTCTGCTTGCTCCTGGAGCAGCTCAGCCCCGATGGGAACAGAAGAGCTTGGAATAGCAGCTGAGCATCCAGGGCCCGGTTTGGCTTCTTTAGAGGAGTTACTGATGCTGGAGGAATACTCAGCTTGTGCCTGCAGCCTGGGTTTTCATAGTTCCCTTTGACCTGGGCTCTTCTGTTGTTTTTAAACATGTGGAGGACTCTGAGGCGGCGCCAGGCCGTGTGAAGGGGGAGCAGAGATGTGTTGGGACTCGTCTCCTATCTTCAGTTCGCTCAGAAAGTTTGGTCAAACGTGCTTTTGTTTTTTAGAGGACGTTCATGCAGTTTGAGCTAATTCATAATGGATTAACTGCACGGACTCCATTCCTTGATGACTTTATTTTTCCTTTTGACGTAGAGGCTGAGCAATATCGAAGCAATCAAAACACCCTCACCTGGAAGTAGCAGCTGTAGGTTGTTACCTCGTGAGTGGGTCAGGAGGCACAAAGGTGAAGCCAATTCCTACTAAAATTTTGTGCTGAAACCCAGAAAATGCCTTGTTTTGTCACCAGACCCTAAATAATCCCTCGTGTCCTTGTGTGCTGTGAAAGGGACAGGCAGGGATATAAATTCATGGACGTGTGAGAGTTATTCAGAGGCCATTAATGAGCTGCAAAAGCCTTGTCTATATGCAAATTCCTATTCGGGGTGGGATTTGGATGAGTGGTTAATGAGGTGGGGCAGTGGTTTGGTCAGTCAGGATGAAAAGGAGCAGTGATGGAGCATCCTCCTCCCTGTGCCCCCAGAGTGGGGTGGGAAGGGAGGGAGGGAGGCTTTGGAAAAGTGAGGGAATGCCTGAATCACAAACTGTACCTCTGTCTCTAATTTGATCAGGATTTTGGTTTTTGCTATCAGAGTTCTCTCTAGGCAGCTCTTTGGATCCTGGTTTATTCCTGTGGCTGAAGCTTGGGAATGTGAGGGAATGCCTGAATCACAATCTGCAGCTCTGTCTCTCTCATTTAATTGTGATTTTGATTTTTGCTCTCAGAGTTTTCTTAGGCAGCTCTTTGGATCCTGGTTTATTTTCATGGCTGAAGCTTGGGGAAGTGAGGGAATGCCTGAACCACAATCTGCTGCTCTGTCTCTCTCTGATTTAATTGTGATTTTGATTTTTGCTGTCAGAGTTTTCTTAGGCAGCTCTTTGGATCCTGGTTTATTCCCGTGGCTGAAGCCCAGCGAGTGCAGGATCCTGCTTGGAGTTTACTTGCAGTGGTTTTCATGTATTTGAAATCTTAGGTGTGGCTGAAACTCGGCTTCTAAAAAAATCCCTCAGATGGTTTGTGTCTGTTGTGGGGATGAATGAGTTGGATCCAGTCTGGTTGTAAGGAGCAGTGTCTGGAGGATGAGGTGGTGGGTTGGGGGAATGAAATCTCCCTCTTCCCACCGAGCAAGCGTCCTCAGCATGAGCCAGAGCGCTGGGAGAATGTTCCTGTAGGCCCTGCTGTGCTCTGTGTGGGCCAGGAAAATATTGCATACAGAATATATTGAATTTCCTAACTCACTGCGTGCTTGGGCCTATAGGTAACACACTGGTAATGCACATAAAAATGCACTTGGCTGGCACGGACGGCTCTGGGAGCTGCAAGGACAGAATATCCCGGATTTTGAGGGGTGGAATAGGATTGTGGGGCTGGGATCGGCTTTGCCAGGAGTTCAGGCCTTGCTTGAGATGCGTCTTCTCTCTGGTGGCTGCACGTCCATTCCAACCCAGTTTCTTTCTCCTGGTTAAAAGCTGAAGAAAAGCAGGAAGATCTGCTTCCTCTCCCGTTCTTCTGTCATCTTTCTGCGTTTTTTACACGGTGGGAAGAGGCCCTGCCTTGTGGCTGATGGGAAAATCTGAGTTTCCCGCTCTCCCTTTCCCTTCCTGTGGTGTGCCCGCGGATCTGCATCCAGGCCTTGGCTTGTGCTGCTCCTGGAACGAAATCCTGGGGCTCCTTCCGTGTCCCCAGGCTCCCTCCGTGTCCCTGGGGTCCCTCCATGTCCTGGCCATGTCCCCGGGGTCCCTCCAATGTCCTGGGATCCCTTTGTGTCCCTGGGGTCCCTCCAATGTCCTGGGATCCCTTCGTGTCCCGGGATCCCTCCAATGTCCCGGGATCCCTCCGTGTCCCCGGGGTCCCTCCATGTCCCTGGGATGATCCCTCCACGTCCCCGGCGTCCCTCCAGGCCTCGGAATCCCTCCATGCCCCAGGGTCCCTCCAGGCCCTGGGGATCCCTCCGTGTCCAGCGATCCCCTTCAGATCCCGATCCCTCCATGCCCCAGGGTCTCTCTGTGTCCCAGGGATGATCCCTCCGTGTCCCGGGATCCCCTCCAGATCCCGACCCCTCCGTGTCCCGGGATCCCCTGCAGATCCCGACCCCTCCGTGTCCCGGGATCCCCTCCAGATCCCGACCCCTCCGTGTCCCGGGATCCCCTCCAGATCCCGACCCCTCCGTGTCCCGGGATCCCCTCCAGATCCCGATCCCTCCGTGTCCCGGGATCCCCTGCAGATCCCGACCCCTCCGTGTCCCGGGATCCCCTCCAGATCCCGACCCCTCCGTGTCCCGGGATCCCCTCCAGATCCCGACCCCTCCGTGTCCCGGGATCCCCTGCAGATCCCGATCCCTCCGTGTCCCGGGATCCCCTGCAGATCCCGATCCCTCCGTGTCCCGGGATCCCCTGCAGATCCCGATCCCTCCGTGTCCCGGGATCCCCTGCAGATCCCGACCCCTCCGTGTCCCGGGATCCCCTCCAGATCCCGACCCCTCCGTGTCCCGGGATCCCCTCCAGATCCCGACCCCTCCGTGTCCCGGGATCCCCTCCAGATCCCGACCCCTCCGTGTCCCGGGATCCCCTCCAGATCCCGACCCCTCCGTGTCCCGGGATCCCCTGCAGATCCCGATCCCTCCGTGTCCCGGGATCCCCTCCAGATCCCGATCCCTCCATCCTGGCAGCAGCGGCCGCACAAATCATCCGTGCCTCGTGTCCCCAGTGCTGCTGTCGGGACGGGGCGGGTTCAGTGGGAGCTCAGCTTATTCCTGTTAGATGTATGAAATAATAATTAGATAATTAATAATGCAGATACTATTACACCAGACATATTATTATTTTATAATTATTTATATTCTATAAATTGTATATAATAGATAATAATATATGTATATTATTACATATCATATATCAGTCTATATGCAATAATAATATATGTTATTTTATATCATATATATAAATATATACAGTAATAATATATGTTACGTTATTTTATATATATCTCAGTATCTATCTCTCTATATATCTATAATATTAACCATGTAATAAAGAAATAAATGGCAGTTCTGTGAGGACAGGAGGTTTTCAGTGGGAGCTGAACTCCTCCCTGCCAGGATTTTCACCTGGGCTTGGATTCACATCATAGAACCTCTTTTGCTGATTACTCTAATCATAAAATGTATTTTATTATTATATAGTATATATTATATACTATATAGAATATAGTATATACTATATTCTATATAGTATATACTAGATACGATATGTGTTTGGTATATGTATATAATATACACAATATATTATATTGAATAAAATAACGATATAAATGGCAATTCTGTGAGGACAGGAGGTTTTCAGTGGGAGCTGAACTCCTTCCTGCCATGATTTTCACCTTGGCTTGTGTTCACATCCCAGAACTTCTTTTACTGATTTCTCTAACCATAAAATACATATTAGCTCTGGAATCTGTGTCAGTATGGGATGTAAATACAGATTCTATAGCATATAATAAATAAATTGCAATAATTAAATCATTTCAGACTCACAGAAACACGAATTTCTTGGTGCTGAACCTGTGGATTCGCAGGTTGGTGCTTCTGTGAAATAGAAAGGGGCAGCAATTCTTCTAATGAACCAATACCATTCTTAACTAATCCAGTGGCAAAACATTGCTGAGGCGCAAATCCTTTCTTTAAACATCATAAAAATGGAATGTATAAAGATAATTTCTCAGGATCCTTCAGGCTCTTAATCAATCTCGATGACTTATTACCATGTGACCGCTTCAAACAAAAATAAAAATCCGTGTACTTTGGCTGCCTGACGTAATTGCTGTGCGTGGCTCTGAGGACCTCAGGGAACAGAGAAATGTGGAATTTGTGGCTCTTTCCTTTCAAATTCGGGTTTTAAATTCGGGGTGACAGCTTGGTGGGATCCGTGTTCTCAGCTTATTTTCGCAGCGGGAACTTGGGGCTCGTGTCTGTGATGACAGCTCAGACTAATTGTTGGGAGTAATGAATTATTCCCTGCTCCTGGAGGGGAGCAGGGTGCTTGGCCAGGGGGTTTCAGAGGGATTTGTTGTCAGCAGGTTTGTTTCCTTGGGGAAGGGCAGTCTTTTAGTGATAAATTATAATTTCCCGTACCTGCTGTTTTAGATTATCTTGTCCTTTTTGTTATTTCCTTTTGCCTTTCCCCTTTGTTTTTCCTTTTCCCCCTTCTTTTTTTCCCCCTTTTCCCCCCTTCTTTTTGTCCCTTTCCCCCCTTATTTTTGTCCCTTCCTCCTCCATTTAAGATGTTTTTGGACTGTCAGTGGAGGCTTTTCTGCATTCCACATCAAATCCCACCCAAACATCCTGTGTGCTGGATGTGACCGAGGTGATTTGTTCCCTTTACCCGGTTCACAAACCTTGGGAATTCATCTCTTGAAGGGAATTTTGCCTCCAATTCCGAAAGAAAACCTGAATTTTGTCACGTTCCGTGTTGGCTTTTCGTGATTTTTTTTTTCCCTTTTCCGGTGTGGATTGTGAGCTGATGGCTGCAGTTTTGCAGTTTTCCCTCTCCTGTGGCATTAACAGAGCCATTGGTTACTTTTCAGGGAGATGAGATTCAATTATGTGCTGCCTTCACCCTGCTGTTCAGCACTTTGCGATTCGCTACCCAAATTTAATATGATTCTTAATTAAACCTCCTTGAGATGCCAGGATAAGGGGCAGGGATGATATCGTGTGTCTCGCGTGCTGCATCCTAGAAAGTGGGACAAATGAGGGGAAAAAAGGAGATGGTTTGGATATATTTGAGTGCATGATCTCATCTCTTGCAGTGCTATCTCATTTGGAGCTAATTAATAGCGAAGTTGCAGCGGAGAAGGGATTTTTCACTTAGGGCACGCGGGGAATAAATGGCTTTGCGAGGCGCAGAACTCAGATTTTCTTTTCGAATCTTGGAGGAGAGTTTGTTTTGATGAAGTCGGAGTTGACAGACGCAAACCGAGCGACGATGGCGGAGATTTCCCGAGGTGTAGGGGCCAACGCGGGGCCCCATGAGGAGATGCTGGCCTTGGCGCGTGTCCTGTGCTCCGAGGCTCTGGAGGCTGCTCCTGGAGTTCATTCGTGGAATTCCAGGTGCATTCTTCTCCAGATTGCCTTACTGGAGCTTCCCTGTGCTTCCCGCAGGTATTTGAGCTCTTTAGGAAGTAAGCGGAGCTTTTATCTGGTTGGGAAAGGATGGCTGGAAGGGAGTCTGAGAGGAAAATCCTGCCTGGAAAGCACAAATCACTCCAAGAGTTGGTGGGACAGTTTATTTTGTGTTAATTGTGTGTTCTAACGTGGATATCTTATTTTATTTTTAATTTATTTTTAATTTATTTTTATTTTTTATTTTTAATTTTTATTTATTATTTATTTATTTAATATTTATTTTTATTTTATTTTTATTTCTATTTTATTTTTATTTTATTATTTAATTATTATTTAATTATTTTTAATTTATTTTATTTTAAAATTTTAATTTAATTTAATTCAATTTTTTTATTTTTTAATTTTAATTTAATTTAATCTTTCTTTTAATTTAATTTAATTTTTTAATTTTTATTTTATCTTATTTTATGTTTATATTATTTTATTATTTGATTTTTAACATGATTTTGGTTTATATGCTTTTGTATTATTTGATTTTGTTTTATATTCTTTCGTTTTATGTTATTTGGTATTATAGTATTTATTTTATTTATTTAATTAATTTAAAACTTTTTGTTTTATTTTATTTTTTAAAATTTTATTATTTTATTTTATTTTTTATTATTTATTTATTTTTTTTTTTTAAATCACTCCGGGAGAGGAAATCAGTGTGAATTTGGACCTCCCAGGCAGCTCCTTGCTGCCGTGTGTTTTCCATTCCGGCCGTTCCCGGGTGCTGTGGCAGCGGTTTTATTTGGGCTGGGGGCTTTGCACAGGACTCTGCCTGTAGGAATCTCCTCGCACGCCTCATCCCGGAGCAGCTCAGCGAGGCTGCACTGAGCGATATCCCTCATAAAATCTGCATTTCCTGGCACTGACCCTGTCCCGGATCAGGTGTGTTAGCCAGGGTTTCCTAAACTGGAATTTCTGCCTTGCCTTGCCATGGGAACCCTTCCAGCACGGAATTCCCAGCTGCACGGAGAAAAGACACCAGGGACAATTAACTGTAAGCGTGGCTGAAAAAAAAACCTGGAGTCTCCAAGAGAGTGGAGATTGCCACGGTGCCAGCAACCTTATTTAACAGCAAAAGTAATAATATCCTTCACCTAGCAGGGAAATTCTCCTGGGGCTGCTAAAACTTTCGTTACGGATTAAGATAAAACGGGACTTGCTTTAAATCAAACCTGCTTTAGACATGACTTAAGTCCTGGCAGACTTTACCTAACAAATCTCTCTCGCAGCTGCAGCAAATCCCTGCCCCAGCAGCTCTGCCTGGCGTGGTTGGTGAGTGCTCATTGTCACCAGACAAAAAACCCCACAGGGTTTGGTGTTCAAACACTGAATTTGGGGTGTGGGGTCACGCTTTGGGTGGATCTCATGAAAACCCCACAGGGTTTGGTGTTCAAACGCTGAATTTGGGGTGTGGGATCACACTTTGGGTGGATCTCATGAAAACCCTACAGGGTTCAGTGCTCAAATGCTGAATTTGGGGTGTGTGATTGTCTAGTTTGGCTGGATCTCATAAAACCCCCACAGGGTTCGGTGTTCAAACGCTGAATTTGGGTGTGGGGTCACTCAGTTTGGCTGGATCTCATAAAAACCCCACAGGGTTCAGTGCTCAAACACTGAATTTGGGGTGTGGGATCACACTTTGGCTGGATCTTACAAAAACCCCACAGGGTTCGGTGTTCAAACACTGAATTTGGGGATTTTTGGTGTTCAGGTATGAAACAGCATGGCTGACCTTCCTAAAACTCACTGAATTTGGGGATTTTTGATGTTTAGGTATGGAGCAGCGTGGCTGACCTTCCTAAAACTCATTGAATTTGGGGATTTTTGGTGTTCAGGTATGGAGCAGCATGGCTGAGGTTCCTAAAACTCACTGAATTTGGAGATTTTTGGTGTTTAGGTATGGAGCAGTGTGGCTGAGGTTCCTAAAACTCACTGAATTTGGGGATTTTTGGTGTTCAGGTATGAAACAGCATGGCTGACCTTCCTAAAACTCACTGAATTTGGGGATTTTTGGTGTTCAGGTATGGAGCAGCATGGCTGACCTTCCTAAAACTCACTGAATTTGGGGATTTTTGGTGTTCAGGTATCAACAGCATCACTGAGGTTCCTAAAGCTCACTGAATTTGGGGATAGTCAGGTTTAACCAACATAATAGGTATGAGCTGGAGGAAATGCTTGCCAGCAGAATATTCCTTGGGTTAATTCTCTCTGGAATTCCACGCTGAGTGGTTCTGTGCTTCCGTGGGCTGATACAGAAGGATTTTGGTGGCAGATCCTGCCCAGAAGCTTCCACCTGAAGTGCTGCAGTTTTTATCATCCCCTCCCCGACAGATTCTTACTGTTAGCGCCGAGCTTAGAGCTGCATAATCCGAGTTTAAAATCGCACCGTCGCAGAGTGGTTAAGGCTGAAGAGCTTCATCGTTCCCAGCCCGGTTCAGAGGTCTGGCTGTTTCCACGGATGGGTCTGCAGCCGCAGAATTCCCTGTTTGTGACAGGAAATCTCCTGTTCGGGAGCCCGCAAAGGTAAAGAACTGCTGCCTGCAGCTTTGTGGCCGCTCTCGGCTGCCATGGCAGGGAATAAATTCATTACTGGGGCAAAATCCCGAGCGCAGCTTCAGCTTAAGGAAGCGCAGATCTCTGCGGGTGCCATCGGCGGCTCTGCCCAGGCTCTGCTGGCGTTTCCAGCATCGTTTTGTTGACTGATTTTTGCTGCTTCCAAGCCCTGTTTTTCTTGCTAGCTCTTCGATTTGCTCCTGCAGTTACCACCTGTCCTTCCTGGGCACCCATACCCCGTGTAAACACAGCTTTCTTTGATTAAGAAATCCTCAATCCTCTCCTGTGTGCAACAAAAACCAAATGATATTTATACCTGCCGCTGCCTCGTTCCTTTATTTCCTTCACTCCTGCCTTAATTCCCAAAACCTTGCAGGTCCCACTCCAGCCACAAGAATTTTTTTTTCTTGATGCAACCCTCCTTAAAGCTTGGAGGATGTTGCATATTTACGATTGTTCTCCCGTGCCTTTGCCTCCCCTCTGGTTTGAATTGCAGGGAAATTCAACCTGCGGCTGTTTCGGTAGCCTGAGACAAACGCAGGAAGTTCCAGCCTGTCATCGAGGCGCTCGGGATTCCCGGGATTTGTTTCGCTCCCTCCTGCAGGTTTTCGGGAGAACGAGTTCAGTTTTTGTAGTTTAGCCTTGAGAGTTTCCTCAGCTGAGCCTCGCAGGTGGAATTTAAGGTTGGGGAATGTGGTTTGTTAAAAATGGGGATTTTTATTTTTATTTATTTTTTTTTTAAACCTTCGTATTGCCCAGTTTCACAAATCTTCAATATTGAAGAAGGCAGGAGTTTAGTGCGAGTGGAGTTGTCCAGAACATTCCTCTCAGGGGTTAAAGAGGCTGCTCGGGGCGTGCAGGAGTTGTGTTTTTACAGCTGGGGGTTGGAGTTTACTGGGATTAATTCAGAGCCATTTCCATGCTCATCTAACACTTCCTCGTTGCTTTTATTAGAGAAAAAAAGGTCGATTTGAATTTTTTTTCACCTGTCTTTTGGAAGTGATTATGGAATTCCTTTTTCATAAGGGGAAATTTTCCATTTCTGTTGTCCTTCACCTTTGAAGGAGTTTGCTGCAGACTCTTAATTACTGAAAGATCACTAAAGCTAATCACTGTGTTTTTAATAACAAATTTACTGTCACTGCCTGAAATTGCTGTTTGTAAATCCATCATCTCCCATTTCTTTTTTTTTTTTCACCTTTTACTCACTCTCTTCCATCTTTTCACTGGAGTTTGAGGTGATTTTTGGTTTTCATTCCTATTTTTTTTCCCCTTTTTACCTTTCACGTTAATGCTTGGCGGATTGGGGAGAACCTGCTGGATTGCTTTAGGCACAGAATGTGGTGTGGGCCCGAGCCAAATGCTTCTTGTTGTGCTGGCAGGTTCATTTAAATATGTTTTGGAGCTTCTTCCCTGCTTCTGCTTATCATAAACATCCAGGAATAACTCGTTGGATTCTCCAGATAGATCCTAGGGCTGATAACTGGAGAAGTCTCCTTTTCTAAAGAACACGGATCAAACTGGGATTTGAATATTGTGCTTTGATGAGAGTTTTTGTGCTGCTGGATGGGTGAGGAATGCTCAAGTCTTCTCCATCACTCTGTGGGTGCTGCTCGGTTAATTTAAAATAGAAGTAAATACTGGTTTCTGCCTGGTTTTTACCTCTCAGACAAGTCCCTCCCTTCTAAAAAGGGGGGGAAAAATTCAGGTTCGGTCTGTGGTGTTGGATCTGAGCAGATCAACCTGGGTCTGATCTCTCTGCAGGGCCTGCAGCTCCTCTTGTTGCATTTCAGAACAGAGTTTAAACCTCCCTGTGTCTTCCATGCTGTTCCCACCTGAATCCACACGTTTCCCTGGATAATCGGTGCCTGTGAGACCAACTTATCCAGGGAATTTCTCACCCACAGGCACCAACATTTAGATTTTTTCTTTTTAAACTTAATTCCCAATTTTCATAGGTCATGGAGACCAGATGCAACTCCTGAAGATGCTCTGACCTGTTAAAGCAGTGCCAAGGGTTGGAATCCCTGCCCGGTTTGGGAATCTTCCCTTGGCTGGAGCACCTGGATTTTTGTGGAAAGCCGAGATTTCATCTCGGCTGTTGCAGAGAAAATCCGAGTAAATCATTCTTACCTTCCACATTTTTCATCTCTAATAGCTTTTTTAAAAAATGTAATGATTGTTTTTGGGAAAGAGCTGTAGGTAGAACATCCCTTTCCTATGGATAATCCCCGAGGAGCGTGCCCATGGATTACTCTCATATATTTCAATTCTTTTTTTCCCAAACCTTCTTTGGTTGCCTGAAGGCATGGAGCAGGGAATTCTCCTTGTTGCCAGGTGGGTTGTTTCAGTGCCTCCCAACGCGCAGGAATTCGGGATGCTCCCATCCTACGGCAGCAGGAAGGGCTCGGAACGCTTGGGGTGACCCAGCCAGAGAAATGGCCCTGGTCGGAAACGCAGGAAACAGGGAGGTGGGAGAACAGCCTGGCCTCTTTCCCACCTCACGCAGACAGTCGTGGGACGGCAGCAGTTCCCTGAGGGGTTTGGGGAGGCTGTGCTCTGGGGATGAGCGTGTTGGAGCAGGGTAAGGAATCCACGGGTGATGCAGTTCTGGTGGAGGAGCGCGTGGTTGTGTTGTGTTGTGTTGTGGAGCAGGAAATGTCAGACGCGTGTTCAGAGATCACAGTTCCCCCTCTTCACTCCAGGAGGGTCCTCACAGGGAGTCAGAGCAGAAATGTGCCCCCAACCCGAGCAGCCTTGGGTTTCTGGAAAGCTCCTTCCCACTTTTACACTCTGAAAAATGTAATTCCTCACCATCCTCATCCTCTTTTTGGATTTTGAGTGTTCCCTCCGTACCAGAGTGCACAATGCCGGCGTGTCTTTGATGCTGGGATTTGTTGGAAACCAGTTTGAAGCTGGGTGCCAAAACCTCAACCTTTTTGAGCTAAACACCATCAATTTCTTGTGCCCTGCTGTGGTGTTTGTAGGAGTAACTATTCCCAGAACTGAACACCTGGAATCGCCGTGTGCAGGATTTCTGTGCAGTCAGTCCTTGAGAGCTGTGCACATCCTTCTATTTCTCTGCTCTTCCCAGCTTTCTCTTGTTGTTTTGTTGCTCTATTTCCTGTTAGGACAGAGAAATCCAAGCACTTTGGCAATCCTGCTCTGCAGGCAGAGGTGGGGGCAGTTACTTGCTGTTGGGGCCAGGCTCTTTGTGCTGGGCTTTGTACCTGCCAGGTGCCAGGGAACTTTTTTTTGCTCAGGTGCTGCAGGTAACAGGAAAGAAAAGCAACATTTCCTGAAGCAAATCCCTCTGTGTCTCTGCCCTCCAGCTTCGCTGCTGCGGCCGAGCCAGCGAGGGGTTGGAATTGTGATGAGGTGAGATGTGACAGAGAAAAGGGGAGGAATTGAGGCTTTTTCATCTATTTTCTTGGGCTGTTTCCCTGCTGCATTACCCTGCCTCTTCCAGGGGCAGGGTACCATGGATCAGAGCATGGAGAGGGCTTGGATTTCTGCCGGTGGGGCTGCGTTGTGTCCTCTTAAACACAGCTGGGTTGGAGGAGGGGACAGGAATTTTCCCGGGGACACGATCCCCTGGCGGAGCCCTCTGCGGGGTGGGGATGGTTGGAGGCATCGCCTGCCTCTGCTGTGGATAAAAGCTTTATCTCTAAAGGATGGAAGTATAATAAACCCACGAGGCTTTACTGGCGTTTTTAAGGATGGATCCGTCGGTGCCCCGAGCGCTGCAAACAGAATTGTTCTTGTCCTCCTGCGCGAGGAATGCGCCGGGGCGGGGAAGATGTGGGGATTTTGTTTGTTTTGGTCTCCGAGTCTGGCTCCAGCGTGGACCCTGCGTTCTGTGTGCTCATTCCAGCTCGCCTTTACCTTAAAAATGGAAATCATCCAACCCGGAGCGGGGGCTTCTCCGCTGCCTCGGTTATTTCTTAATCCTCTTGTGCTCTCTGCGAGCTGAGCCCGTGAGTTTATTACAAAATCAGAACAGAATGAAGCTCTGAGAGGTTCTGGCTGCTCAGGAAGAGACTTTTAATGGTGATGGCATTAAACCATTCAGCTGTAACTACTCATTCTGTTGAAGAAGTGTTTGTAAAGCATTATAAATAGTGTTTTTCCATGTTTCAAATCTATTTGTTTCACTTTCCTTTCAGCTGTCAACACTTCAGATTGTGGAACTGAAATGCCTTATTCTTTTAAGACATCTTCATTTCTTACCAAGTACCTCGTCTGTTCTCATTAGTGGTTGTGTGACAGTCTCAGAGCTGAGTGTGAAGAAGGTTCTTGGGGTATTCAGGGAAAAAAGAAACCAAAAAACCCAAAAAACCACAACTCCAGTTCCATCCAAAGGGTTTGTGGAGGCTGCAGGGAGGATTTGCAGCGAGGTTCCCGAGCCGTGGTTCAGCAGAGCAGGGATCTTGTGGCAAATTTGACTTCAGTGTGGCTGCTGCAGACCTCATTAAAGACGTGAATCACCTCACTTAGGGCTTTGACATACCAGGAGCAGTTTCAGTGGAGGGAAGAACCTCCCGTGCACACCTGGGCTGTGAAGGTCTCCCGCAGGAGCTGGAGCTTTGAGGAGATGATGGGAGTTTGGGGCTGGCTTTGCTAGAGCCAGGGGTGTAGCACCTTTCTAATCGTGGCACTTCAGGTTTGAGAATTCATCTCAGAAAAAAAATCACAGCAGCGTTTGGGACTGAATGCTTTGCACAGTTTGAAGGACCAGAGAGGGGTGGGAGCGTTTGCAGTCAAATTCAGAGGTTCCAAATGCAAATTCTGGTTTGGGTCTTCATCCTTCAGCATTTGGGAAATTGCAGAGCCTTCCCTCACGTGCTGAATTAGCTGCTTTGCTCCCAAATACACCCTTCAGGTGTGGTTTGGAATCGGATCTTCTGGGATTGGCTGCAGAATATTCAGGATATTTCGTGTTTTCACGCAGAAGACCCAGGCAGACCTGTCACATCAGAGGGTTTGAGGCATTGTATTTCTTTATGGTTCCTCGGAAATCCAAAATTCTGCAGGCATATCATCGTTCCAGCTGATGTCTCAGGCCTTCTGATGATGAGCAAGCCCCTGTCAAGCACTGAAATGTGTTTTTCAATAAAACCCAGGCCCTGAAGTTGATTTTCTGGCTCCTGCCTGCCCAGTAGATGCGCGCTGGTGATTACTGGTTTCACTGGTTTGGGAAGTGTTTTTCTCGGTTCCCGGAGAAGTGAAACAGGTGACAAGTTGTACCAGTCTGATTCATTAGATCATATTGGGAGACACTGAATGACTGCGCTAATGAAGATGCTAATTAATGGAAGGCAAGGCCCAGCTCCCGCATCCAAAACAGGATCCGCGGCTCTGATGGGAGAAGCGCAGAGATGGAATGGGAAGGAGTTTCCTTTAACCCGGGGATGATGGCAGGGGGTCAGGTGGGGTTATGTTCACTCTGCTCTCTCCTGTGAACCTGTGTGCATCACTTCTGTGTGGCACAGGCTGAGGGAAGGATTGGCACAGCTTGGGTATTGTCAGCGTCCAACTGCTTTTACATCCGGCTAGAGCAATAAAAAATTATCAGCGTCGGGGATTCTAGCGAGCGATTAAAAAATAATTAGAGTTACAGCCTTTCTATTGCACTGAGCCCTTTTCTCCAGGTTTTGCCCGCAGAATGGGAGATGCCTTTAAAGATCTCTCGCTGCGGGCTTGAAAATAAAACCCGAGCGTTGCAATAAACGCGGTTTGAGCGTTGTAACGGGGGGCAGAGCAGGGGCACGGAGCCCTTTCTAGGCGTGGGCGAGGACGCCGGGGAGTCCCCCGTTAACTCTGTGCTTTGTTTCTTTGAAGCAAATGGTTATGAGCCTTCGAGTTTCGGAGCTGCAGGTGCTGCTGGGCTACGCGGGGAGGAACAAGCACGGCCGCAAACACGAACTGCTGACCAAAGCCCTGCACTTGCTCAAGGCCGGCTGCAGTCCCGCCGTCCAGATGAAAATCAAAGAACTCTATAGGAGAAGGTTCCCCCAGAAAATCATGACCCCGGCAGACCTGTCCATCCCCAGCGTGCACTCGAGCTCCATGCCCGCCACGCTGTCACCATCCACCATTCCACAGCTCGGCTACGACGGCCACCCCGCCACGTCCCCCCTGCTCCCCGTGTCGCTCCTGGGACCCAAACACGAACTGGAACTGCCCCACCTCACCTCGGCCCTGCACCCCGTGCACCCCGACATCAAACTGCAGAAACTCCCTTTTTACGACTTGTTGGACGAGCTGATCAAGCCCACCAGCCTCGGTAAGGAAAAGCTCGTGCCGTTGCGTTCCGGGGGATGAGGGTCGGAATTCAGCTGCTGGTGCAGCAAGTGGTTAAGTGTTGCATCACTGCAGTGTTTAGAGAATCGCTATTTTTGGTAACTTTTGGAACAGATTGTTCTACATGGAGAGAGGCATCTTACCTAACGCTCATTAGTTGCTTTAGCTGAGCCTCTAAATATGGTTTAAACATCCGTTATTTTCTAAATGTGGGGCGGGGGTTTTGGACAAGAAACCGACTAAATCTTAGGAAAAAAAAAAAAAAGGAAAAAAAAAACCTATTCAGCTTTCAGTAGTTCTTACAAACCACAGAGTTTCATTATTATATAAAGACACAAACCCCAAACTAAACAAAACTGCCCCCAAATCAGTCAGGCTTCGGAAGTGTTCTCATCTGTGCTGGGAAGGAGTGCCAGGCTGGAAATGTGCTGGATCCATCCCGGTCTGAACATCTGAACGTAGGGAACTTGGGGTTCTTTCGCAGTCGTGGCCGCTTTTACTTGCGGCTGATTTTTGTGTGGAGGTACAAATCACCGGTGGAGCTGCTGAGGAGAACCTGCTGCTCCCAGAGCATGAGATAATGTGTGATTTTTTGGGGGCTCCACAGTGCAATTCGCAGCGTGGTTGACTTTTAATACTTTTTCGCTGTTACCTGAACGCACCAATCCTGGTGATTTCTGAGTGTTGGAACCTCCTGCTGGCTTGAAACCCCAGGAGAGATTCCCTGCTGGTAGGAGGAGCAGATTTGTGAGAGGAGATGTGGGGATAGAGGGTGGGTGAGTGAGGAAAAAAACCCAAAAAAATCCCTTTTGCAGAAGAAATCCCTTGTAAACAAAGCTGAGCAGGTACTTTCCAGCGACAGTCTGGAGGGCTGGGGGGTGTGGGAGGCCTGCTGTGTGAGTGCTGAGGTTGTCTGTGCGTTTCTGGAGGATCTGGCACACTTGTTTGTGGGGTTTTTTTCTTCAGCTGCTGTGATTTAGGGAAAAGCAGGGAGATCTTGCTCATTTGTTCTTGAGTTTCAGGTATTTTCTCCACCTGGTGTGTGAGTGCCGAGATTGTGCATTTCTGAAGGATCTGGTACTCTTGTTTATGGGTTTGTGATTTTTTTTTTTTGCTTTAGCTGCTGTGATTTAGGGAAAAGCCGGGAGATTGTGCTCATTTGTTCTTGAGTTTCAGGTGTTTTTTCTACCTGATGTGTGTGCACTGAGATCGTCTGTGCATTTCTGGAGGATCTGGCACACTTGTTTGTGGGTTTTTTTGCTTTAGCTGCTGTGATTCAGGGAAAAGCAGGGGGATTGTGCTCATTTGTTCTTGAGTTTCAGGTGTTTTTTCCACCTGATGTGTGTGCACTGAGATCGTCTGTGCATTTCCAAAGGATCTGGCACAGCTGTCTGCATCTTTTATTTTGGTTTATTTATCTGCTGTAATTGAGGGAGAAGCAGGGAGGTTTTGGTAATTGAATCCCCTGGTTCAGGTGTTCTTTGCAGAGGTGCACTGTACCTGTTTAGCTTTAATCTAACCCCTAATTGATTAATAACCATTCCAGGCAGTGCTGGTGGTGTGAGCTAATTAGGTGCTCGGTATGTGTCTCATCGCTTTTCCATCAGAAATACTTCAGAATATGGCTGTAATTTCCACAAGCCATTCCAGTGCAGGAGTGGTGGTGTGCATTTATTTATTCCTGGAAGTGGGAAGAGCCCTTTGCTGTCAGCTCTGTGTCTGCCAGGCCGGCCCCAAGAGCAGGGATCCTCCTCAGTGCCTCCGGAGTTGATGGACAATGGGAGATTTTTTCCCCTTTGTGCAGTGTCAGGGTAAGAAAAATGGGAGGGAAATTCCAAGCAGGTACCTCTGGAAGCAATCCCTGTCCTTCCTGTTAACTTCAGGAATGTTTGGGGCTTTTGTTTTGGGTGGGAGTTCTGCTTGTCTGAAGCAGTCCTGTTAAAATCCTTTTACTGACTTGAGCCTTTAGGGGAAGAGCTTCAGTATCCATGCATATTGTAAAATCCTGGAATGGTTTGGGTTGGAAAGGACCTTAAAGCCCATCCCCGCACCTCCCACTATCCCAGGTTGCTCCAGCCTGGCCTTGGACACTTCCAGAGATCCAGGGGCAGCCCTAGCTTCTCTGGGAATTCCACCCCAAGCCCTCCCCACCCTGTTCAGACTCAGATTCATTTTCTCCATTTATGCACTTACCGATCCTTCGACTCCAGGATCTGAAGTGATTTGTTGGAATATTTCTCCCAGGTGGTTTTGGGCACCCTTCTCTGGCTGCCAGCAGTGTGGGTTTCCTCAGGTGTCCCGTGTGTGGGTTCCCTGGTTTGTTTTCCACTGGCAGATATTACTGCAGACGCTCCGAACTTGGAATTTAGCCAGCATTTCAGCATCTCCTGCTCGCTTTTTCCCATCAGATTACTCATGGGACAGGGATAAAGAACTTTAGAATTGACTCTCGTTTCCCTCCCCCTCGAGGATGAGCTGATGACCTGATGTGGGGTTGGGAATAATTCTTCTGCCCGCTCGGAACGGAACCTACTGGAAGAGGAAGAAAACAAATGCATGTGAGAGACAGAATCTGTGCAATTCAGATTTCATCTCCTCCTGGAACGACACAAAACTGGGCACAGCACATCCTTGGGGTGGTGGGATTGCCCCTGGTTGTTCCCGAGGTCCGGGTGGCACAGTTTTCTGTCCCTTTGAGAAGCGATGGCTGGCTGAAGAAGCAATAATTGGAGAAAGCCTCAGGGCAGGGAGTTGCCCGGCAGGGCACTTGAGCAGGCATTCTGTACCCAAATATTTTGTGTGGGTGGGTAGAACACAACTAACAGTGAAGAAGAGATAAGGAAATGAAACCTGCTAACTCTTATTTGTAACGAACAAAAAGAGGAAATAGAAATTCTTATACTTGACTGCAGCTCCAGCCTGGGATCCAGAGGGATGTGCTGGGCTGTGGATTCACGGAACGCAGGGATTTCTCCATCTCTGCCCTCCTCAGCAGCACCAAAGCTGGCCAAATCCCAGAACCGCTGAGGCTGGAGAAGCCCTCCAGGGTGGTGGAGTCCGAGCTTTGGTGTGCCCCTTGCCAGCAGCCCGGTGCCCGGTGCCCGGTGCGGTCCTTCCTGGGCCATCGCTGGTGGCAGACAAAGAGCCCTTTGTTCATCTGCAGCGCAGCCGTGGAACTTGATCCACGTTTTGTTGGTCACCCTCACTGCCAAGTGCAGAAAGCGTCGGCATGGGATGGGTTTGTGTCCCAGCCAGCCAGGAAAGCTCCTTCCTCTGGAAATGTCTCTGCCCGTGCTTAACCACCATCTTAAGTGGGTTTTATTTCTTCTTTTTTTTTTTTTTTTTTTTTTAATAAGGCTTTTTGATTTTTGGAGGGAAGATCCGCTCTGGCTTTCTGGAATGTGTGCAGTTTGCCTTACTGCCGTGCTTCTCTGTTGTTTTTCTGACAGGATCTAAAGAGGAGAATTGAGGTTGTTTGTCAAGTGAAGCTGCAGCTCTCACTTAATTCCCCCATTTCCAGCCCCCAGAGCGCAGACGTCGCTAATTGGTTGTTTTTTAAGCACATTTTCTAAAAGTAACTCCTAACACACAGATAAGATCTCTTTTGTGTGGTGAAATGTGTTTACTGTGAGTAACAGGGCCCAGAATTTACCAGATTATTATGGAGGGGACCCGAGATAGTTAAGCAACATCTTAAAAATGCCTTTTGTTGCAGCAAATGTCATTCCTAATTGCTTGAGCTGTGTAGTTGTTCCAAAAAATGTTTTAACTGGCTTAGGGGTCTTTACTTACCTGTTAGGGAAATGAAGTTTTGGGGGTTTTTCTCCCCAGTTGAAAGAATTAGAGAGGCTGTGAGCTCTCCTCCTGTTTAAAATCCATCCAAATGGCACAAGGCTCATCCTCCTGCAGTTTATTTGCTGTGCTTCAGCCCTCAGTGATAAGAACGCAGCAGCGAAAGTTGGATCTGAGCCAGAGAAATGAGAATTTTTTTTTTTTTACCTGCAGCCTCCTGGAAGGAAGAGGCACAGATCAGTCATTATCCCTCAGAGCCAGCAGAATTCCAGCTCCGTCAGGGGAGGCCCTCTGGGTGGAGGTCTCAGTTTAATTCCTTCACGTCTGTGCTCTGCTAGCAGGGTTTCTTCGCGCAGCAGAACTTCCCCCTCAGGGACTGAGTCCACGCTCCCGACTTGCACTTCCCCTGAATTTTCCCTTTGGCTGGGAGCGATCCCGGGGCCTCAGACGCCGGAGCCAGATCTTGCAGCTGAGCTGCCTAAAATCTTGAGGGTGCCTGTAGTTCAAGGTACAGCCATTAAACAATTAAACAATTCAGTGCACAAGAAAGCCGCGTTGGAAACCGTGGAAGTTTTGTTTGGCAAGAATTTCCCCTCTTTCTCTATCAGCGAGCTGATCTCGTGCTCTGTGCAATTGCTATGATGGTTTATATGAAAGTCACGCTTTTACTGTCTTCTGTGTTTATTGTTTTTTTGAAATGTACTTTGTGGGAGGAAGTTCAACAAAACACTAAATTCTCAAGTCGGCTTTGAGTTCTTTGACTTCCGGCCCTGCAGCTTTTAAATTGTGCAAGAATGGGGTGAAATATTTGCTCTGTGCTGGGGCTGAACTGCAGTTACAGAGCACTTGGGGTTCTTTTTTTGGGGGGTTTGCACGTGCTGGGCCTCGAGTTGAGCTTTCCACAGTCGAGAGTGTTTCTTTTGAGAGAGCTTTAGGCAGCTGGGTAACTCCTAAAGAAAAGGGTTTGTGAAGGTTTTCTTCAGCTGATTGCTCAATCTCCTCACGAGTAGAGTCACCGAGAGTCCAGGCCCTGGCAGGACTGGGCTGTGCTGAGAGTCTGGGATATGGATGTCCCAAAATTCCAGGCCCCAGTAAAGATTGCAGGCCCTGACAGGACATGGATGTCCCAAAATTCCAGGCCCTGACAAATATTCCAGGCCCTGACAGGACATGGATGTCCCAAAATTCCAGGCCCTGATAAAGATTGCAGGCCCTGACAGGACATGGATGTCCCAAGATTCCAGGCCCTGACAAAGATTCCAGGCCCTGACAGGACATGGATGTCCCAAGACTCCAGGACATGGATGTACCAAAATTCCGAGCCCTGACAGATATTCCAGACCCTGTCAGGACATGGATGAACGATTCTCCAGGACATGGATGTACTGAGATTTCAGGCCCTGACAAAGATTCCAGGCCCTGTCAGGATAGGGATGTCCCAAAATTCCAGGTCCTGACAGGACATAGATGTACTGAGATTGTAGGCCCTGACAAAAGATTGCAGACCCTGACAGGACATGGATGTCCCAAAATTCCAGGGCATGGATGTCCCGAGATTCCAGGCCCTGACAAAGATTGCAGGCCCTGACAGGACATGGATGTTCCAAGATTCCAGGACATGGATGTCCTGTGATTCCAGGCCCTGACAAATATTCCAGGCCCTGTCAGGACAGGGATGTCCCAAAATTCCAGGTCCTGACAGGACATGGATGTACTGAGATTGTAGGCCCTGACAAAAGATTGCAGACCCTGACAGGACCTGGATGTCCCAAGATTCCAGGCCCGGACAGGACATGGATGAACGATACTCCAGGACATGGATATATTGAGATTCCAGGCCCTGACAGGACATGGACGTTTCCAGACACGGCTGGAAGCCACTTGACTTCCACAGAATCACAGAGGATATAAAATATCCTGAGTTAGGACAAACAAGGGACGAAATCCAGCTCCCCGGCCCAACAATCCCATCCTGTACCTGAGGAAAAAAACCTTTTCTCGTTGAGAGGAAAACTCCAGAGCCAGGATCCGTGCAGGGATGTGGCAGTGCCCACTTTGTGCTGCTCCTTTGAAGGGGCTGAGTTGGTGCTTTTAGGGATAAAAGTTAAAATACCGAAACCTGAGAGCAGCATTTGAGTTGTGGCGCGTAATCGAGGCGCCCGAGGGAATCAAGGGGCTGAATTTGAGTAAGGAGGGTCCTGTGGTGTTTGTTCCCTCTGGCAGAGTCATGGATCAGGAGAGCTGGGATCCATCCCCACCGGTGGGTCGGGAGAGTTTCCATGGAACGTTGGAAGTGTCCCCTCAGCTTCCTGCAGGCCTTCAGAAACGCCCTACCAGGAATAATCAAACAGCAATGTCCGTCCAATTGCACATAATTTCCAGCTGATCTCTTCTGTTTGTACAACGTATCAGAAAGAGTTCTGAAATCCATAATATTTATGGATTAATTGTAGCCCTTGGAGTATTTCCAGGCTATTCTCATGTATATATTTAGGCACAGTTTCATATAAGCTCCTTCCCGTCTCTTTACTCCCTTCCTTTCCCACCCCCAGGGTGGCTCTGCCTGCTCCTCCTGGGGATTACCTGGGGCTTGAACGGAATCTGGGAGTGATTGGAAGGGATAAAAGCAGCCGGGGTTCAGTTTTTCACCCGCTCTAAGGTGGGGGACGTGGCCCTGTCGCTTCGCTTCTCTCAGGGTCTCTGGGGGCACAGCTGTGACCTGTGGAGGTGGCAGAAGAGCTCCTCAAGGAAGGAAGGATTTGGGGGTTTGCTAAAATCCCCTCAAGCAGTTTTGGAAAGGTTGAGGGTGCAGCACCCATTGTGATCAGTGATTGCAGTGAAGCGGGGTGGCCAAGGTGGCACAAAAAGCAGCGGGAATTTTTGGGATTTCTCTCGACCTCCTGAATCCCACAGCGTGAGGGATGTCAGGCACTGGATTTTGGGGTGCAGAGCCCTGCTTTGGCACGGGCTGGGATGGATTTTAGTGATGGCTGAGAGGCTTTTCCAGGGAGAGGGTGGCTCCAGGAGGGATCTGGCTCATCCGGCTCGCTCCAGCTGCATTCACTGGCAGCAGGAAACGCTGGGAGCGGTGGGTGGTGGATTGAAAGTGCTGCTGGCTCCAGGAGACGACAGCGCCTGGGCCTCAGAGGTTGTGCTTGAGAGGCAGGAAGCGTTGGTGTGTAAATAAACACTCGGTTACCCGGGAACTCCAGAATTTGGGGTGGCTTTAAAGGCCCCACGGTGCATCCCGAGATGAGATCCCCAGCAAGGTGGATCCTCTCAGCATTTTGCTCCCACAAACCCACTTGGATTGTGGTTCTCTACAGCTCAAACACAGCTGGTTGCTGTTCCCGAAGCCAGGAATGGTTTTTTGGGGGGGTTCAGTTTGTTGTTTCTTTTCCATAACTCTGATTTATTCAATGTTAAAACATTTTCTTTAGCACTGTGAACGCAGCAGAGCTTGGAAGAGTCAAGAGCCCAAAATGCTTCCAAAGTCCCAGAATTTCTTCTCCCAAACCTTTCTTTTCCTAACTCACTCTCGCCACCGTTCCCTGAATCCTTCCAGGTGGCTGAGCGAGCCCTGGGCAGAGGGATCTGAGCTGGAGCGATGAGGAGCCGTGCCTGGGCTGCTGTGTTTGGGATTTCCCGCTCTGCGCTCAATGCCTCTCTGAATTTTAACATTTTCAAAGCTCAAGTGTTCTCTGCGCCTTCATTTGAAGCGGAGTTTTGCTCTGGTTGGGAGGCAGAGGTGAAATCGTCAGCAGTGATGGTCGAACGTCAGTCGATGCCTCCGAAAAGGAAAAACAAAATGCAGCATCTCACCTGTCTGGGGAGGGAAAACAGGAATTTGGGAATATCCTGAGCTGGGAAGGATTTTCCAGTCCAACCCCTGGCCCTGCACAGACACCCCAAAATCCCGCGCTGTGCATCCCTGAGGGCGTTGGCCAAATACTCCCGGAGTTGTGGCAGCCTTGGGAATGTCACCGTTCCCTGGGGAGCTGTCCCACCACCCTCCAGGGAAAAACCTTTTCCTGATTCCCAAAGCCCCAGACTCAGTTTCCCTCCTGTCCCCGGTCACAGAGAGCGGGAAGTCGCGGGCAGCTGGGAAATATTCCATGTTTCTGGTTAATATTTTGACTAATTTACCTCATCCAGACCCTCAGGTTGGCGAATAACCGATTTGGCATCTCTTGTTTTTTTCGTACAGCGTGCAGCAAAAATTTCCTCTGCTCCTCATCCTCTTCAGCAAAAAAAAAAAAATCCTTTTTTTTTTTTTTACAGCTGTTTTTGCCTTTGGAAATCAACACAATTATTGGGAATGATTTGGAATGGGCCCATTTAATGGCGCCTTAGATAATTGTTGTGCAGAGTACAAGCTGAATTTTGGTCCAAGCCCCTCTTTAACTTTAAATTAATTTAAAAAAAAAAAAAAGATTATTTTTTTTTTTAAATAATCTTTAAATTTAATTTTACCCCAAGCCTCTCCCTGCAGAGAGACTATTTAAGAATTGGTGATGATGATGATGATGATGATGACGGGAAGATGAACCCCAGTTTTCTTGGCCGTTAGGAAGCGTCCCCACCTCGCCTCCAAAAGCGACGCCGAAAAATCCGTGAGAGAAATTCACGGCAGGTGTCGGTGCCGGAATGGAAATTCAGAGAGTGGCTTTTTCTCAAGACAGCAAAGAGGTGTTTTACTGCAGAAAGATTGTGTGGCTATTTTTAGCCCTGGGTGCTGGTGAGGTGGAACAGAATATTTTTAGAGCTGTAGAAAATGCAGCCACTCAAGCCGGGTTCTTTATTTTTTTTTTTTCGCTCTGGTGCTGGAGGGGTTTTCCAAAATGAGGGGCAGAGTTAGTAGAAAATGGCTTTTCTGCATCATTTTTATATATTAAGTAGGTGATCTGTTGATTGTGTGGATATACATATATTTTATACATACATGTATACATATATATATATATTAAAAAATTATACACAGTTTATATTTATAGTTATATTTTCGGTATATATGTATTTATATGTGTATTTTTATATATTTATATAAATATATATTTATATATAATTATATAAACATATATTTATATATAATTTTATATTTATATTATTTATATTCACAGAGTTTAGTTATATATTATTTATATTTACACCTACATCTTATTTACATTTATTTCATTTTTATATTTATGTGTTCCTGTAGAATTTTAAGCGTCTTGGCCCTGGGAATGCCGTGTATTAAAACGGTTTTCCCTCCGAATTTGACAACTTTTTGCCTGGGTGAAGTGTTTTCAGGCAGTGCACAAGCAGCGAGGTGTAGTTTTGTCCCTCAGTTGGTCTGTGCCAGTCCTGGATCGTTCCTGGGGTGAGGTGAGCTTCAGGAAATCAGAATCCTTCAGGAAATGGTGGCGAGAGTGAATCGGGGAAAGTTTGGGAGAAGAAACTCTGGGACTTTGGAAGCATTTTGGGCTCTTGACTCTTCTGAGCTCTGTTTTGTTCACGGTGCTAAAGAGAACATTTCAATATTGAATAAATCAGAGTTATGGAAAAGAAACAACAAACCCAGCCCCTCCCAAAAAACATTCCTGGCGTCTTTCTGAAGAATGTCCATTTTAATTCTGTTGGCCTGGCCTGATTCCAGCTTTATTGGATTATAAATTCTATTTTCGTCCTCTTGGTTTTCGATTGCAGATCTATTTTTACCTTTCTTTTGTTAAATAATATTTGTTGTTTGCAGGGCACGGTTGTTTGTAGCTATCAGAATGGTTTTATTGTCTAAGACTATATATTTTTCTGGTTTTAATCATTCTCCAGAACTTCTAAAAGTAAATTATGTGCTTGGCTTGCCGGGGTCTGTTGGTGTTTTAAACGCAGATACACCAGATGAATTAATTAACAGAAATCTGTCAGCTTTCCTGCGCTCTGAAATTCCAAATTTCCAACGTTTCTGCCTTGGAAAATCTCAGATCTTTGGGAAGAGAGGAGCTGGAGCCGGAGATAAAGGCGGAAATTCGGTTTTCAGTGGAGGAGCTGCTCCATGGGCTCTGTTTGATGTGGTTTGGTGGGGTTTTCACGCATCGTTTGTAGGGTAAGCAGATCTGGAAGGACTCGATAGGGGCATGAAAAAAGAGATAAGGGAGAAGATTAGAGAAAACCACAAAGAAAAATCAGATTTTATCTCTTTTTTTTAGATTCAGCTGCACATCCATGGGGCAGAGTTGTATCCTCGGAGCAGCTGAGGAGCCTGACCGTAACCCAGTTGTAGTTTTGTGCAGCTCCTTGTCTGTCTTGCTCCTCTCAGTCTGTCAGGAGTTTGGAAATATTTTGATTGCCTTTTGGAGCATCTTTGCCTAATTAGCGGGGTTTGGGGTTTTTTTTCCCTTTCCCTCTTTGGAATTTGGCCGCGCTCCCGTGGTGATGGCGGCGAGGGCGGCGCACAGAGCGGCGTGTGGAGAGCAGGGGCTGGCAGAGCTGCTTTCCAGGGAATGTTGGAGCTCTGGGATCGGGGATCCGGCAGCCCCCGGGGGTTTGGCTCGCAGCACGCAGAATTCCAGGAGGGTTTGGGCTGGAAGGGAGCTGAAATCCCATCCCCGTCCCATGGATCCCATCCCACAGATCCCATCCCCGTCCCACGGATCCTATCCCATGGATCCCATCCCCGTCCCACGGATCCCATCCCATGGATCCCACCCCATCCCACAGATCCCATCCCCGTCCCATGGATCCCATCCCATGACATGCATGGATGCTATTCCACTGTTAACTTCCCATGACATGTATGGATCCCATCCCATCCCATGGATCCCATCCCTGTCCCACGGATCCCATCCCCTGGATCCCATCCCCTGGATCCCATCCCACGGATCCCATCCCCGTCCCACGGATCTCCTCCCATGGATCCCATCCCATCCCATGGTTCCCATCCCATGGTTCCCATCCCATGGATCCCATCCCACCCCATCCCATCCCCACACCTTCCACTGTCCCAGGGTGTTCCAAGCCTTGTCCAGCCTGGCCTTGGACATTCCCAGGAGCTTTTCTGGGGATTCCATCCCCGCCCCTCACCACCTTCCCAGGGAAGAATTCCTTCCCCAATCCCGTCCATCCCTGCTGTCCCTATACACCCATTACCCCTTGTCCTGTCAGTCCCTTTCTGAGCCTCCTCTTGGGGCTGCAGCATGAACTGCACAAAGGACGCTGAGAGCACAGGAAAACCCCAAATCTCAAGGAGAAGCGTCAGAGGCCCTCTTTAATGTAGGTTTTGGCTCGAGCAGAGGCTGTTCTCTGTCCCGGAATGGTTCCCGAGGAGAGCTGGGGCAGGGAGAGCTCCCGTGGCAGCGCCCAGGGAAGTCCTCCCACATTTTCTCCCAAATGAACGGATAAATGCTTTAGTGTGACCAGTACAGCAGTTGGGTGTTAGGAACTGTTCCTTTCCTAGGAGAGTGGTTAAGTGTTAAACCAGCTGTCCCGGGAAAATGTGGAGTCACCATCCCTGGAAGGGCTCAGAAATCGAATTTTGGTTTCATTGACGAGGCGCTGTTCGGTCAGAAGCTGAACCTGGTGAACTTTGAGGTCTTTTCCAACCTTAATAACTCAGTGATTCGATGAATATGGAAGTTCAAGTCCCACTTTTCATATCCCTGTTTAGTAAAAAAAATATTTTTTTGTAACACATCAACATGAGCAGAGGGAAAAGGATTGAATTTTAGAACTTTTGGTCTAAACTTTGTCACGGTTTTCCTGCTGCACACGCTTCCAGTTCCTCCTGTTTGCCCATTTCCCCGCTGGCTTCCCGAAATCGCAGCTGCTGCGAGGAAGATGGGAAATGGAAAAGCGTGGGAAATCTGAGGAGTTTTGGTAGCTGCTGGGGGGCTGCTCTGGATGATTGAGCTTTAAATGAGGGCGGCAATAGTTAAATAATCAGCAGGTTTTAATTAATCAAGTGCTGGAGCTCACGCCAAAAGTTCCCAAAAACCTTCCAGAGCTTTCCCGGTAAAGCCAAAATTGACAATTTCCGGGCTGGAGCGAATAATACCTGGGAGAGAAATCAACCCAGCAGATAAAGCCGTGGAAAAAGCAGGAAACAACAACTGGAATTCCCTCATTTCTCCGCGGCGCATCAGCCCTGCTAATTCAGCTTTTGTTAATTAAGAGTTTGTAGCTGCGATCTTGGCCGTTTACAGCTAAAAATGGGTGTCAGCTTCTGTGGGGGAGCGAATGTGGGAGCAGATTCTCATTGTTAATCGTGTGCATTGTGTCC
The DNA here is from genome assembly GCF_015227805.2 of Hirundo rustica. Taxonomy (NCBI): domain Eukaryota; kingdom Metazoa; phylum Chordata; class Aves; order Passeriformes; family Hirundinidae; genus Hirundo; species Hirundo rustica. The sequence goes on from NC_053462.1 coordinate 19,217,479, forward strand.
GTGTTTCCTGCACACGCCGTGCCGGCAGGGAGGAGACGCACGCGTTTCAAAATCCGAGTGGTTTTTTTTTTTTTAATAAAAGCCCGAATCCTTTCCCAGAGGTTCCGAAGCGGCAGCTTCGAGGCTCCCTGCTCCTGCTCCCCCACAGTAACGGGGTGAAGGGGAAGGATTTTTGGAGCGGTGGCACGCGGGAAGGATTCAAAAAAAAGTGGAATTTTGGGAGGCTGCCGTTGGGATTTTTACACTCGGCGTTGTGGGTTCACAACCCGCCAAGAGCTGCTGGGACCGAAATCTCTCCCTTCTCAGCCCGAAATACTCACTCAGCTGTCGCTGGGGGATGAGTCAGGAAGTGCATTATAGTAAACCAAAAAAAAAGGGAGATTTCCCCGGCGTTTAACGCGCGGGGTGCTTGTTCAGAACTTCTAAAACTGTTAAGAGTAACGAGATTAAATGCAGCTGATAAGCAGCTTTCCATTCATTGCGTGTTGGAGTAATTCTCTGGGGAGATGATGCTTTCTTTTCATTTATTATTTAAAAAAAAACCCTTTCCATTGCTGCAGCGGCCCCATGAAAGGCTGTGTTTTAGCTCCAAACACCATTTTAGGGACATTTAACATTCATTTCCAGCAGGAGCATTTTACTCCTGAGCGCCGTTCGGTTCGGGAGCGCCGCGGCACAGAGCGGAAGGGCTTTAAAATCAGATTTTACAGCTGCAGATCTCGCGAGTTCGGGGTTTATTCCAGATATATTCGGTGCGTTTAAGTCCATAAAATACGAAACCGAGACGTGAGATGTCCCACGTGTCGTGCTTCAGCCTCTCTGTGAACTCTTCCAGGCCCAGCCACGATCTGGTGCGTCGAGGAGAAATTTAAAAAAAAAGTGACTGATCAGAAATCCCAAGATGTATTTTTATTTAATCTCAGAGCACGAAATCACAGAATAAAACCCCTTGACTTGCCATCTCCATCCTTATTTTAACGCACGCTTTAAAGGCACGTCCAGTCCGTTGGTTGTATTTTTATTTACGGGCGACTTCCCCAAAAAGCTGTTGGGAGCCAGGTGTGTGTGAGGCTGCCGGGCTGGCCCTAAAAAAACCCCGTGTGTTCTCCCTGGATCCCGTGATTCCCTGCTCGCCCTGCCCGCTTCTGATGCTCTCTGCTCTCTCGCAGCCTCTGACAACAGCCAGAGATTTCGGGAAACCTGCTTCGCCTTCGCGCTGACGCCGCAGCAAGTGCAGCAGATCAGCAGCTCCATGTGAGTCAGCTCCGGCCTGGAATCCTAAAAATCCCCCCGAAAGGCGGCTTGGGAACGGGGAGGGGAAACTCCTCTGGGGGGTTCTCTTACTCTTCCTACGAGGAGGGGGGAATTCAGCCCCGCCCCGCTGAGGTTTGGATGTTAAGTTCTCTGCAAATGCAGAATTCTGCTTCCTTGCCGCCAAGTTCTGTGTTAATTCATGATAAAGTTGGGGCTTTATGGTGGCCTGTCAGAAATTTCTTCATGATATCCAAAAAACCCCCGTGAAAACGACCCTAAAAAACCACAACCCTCCCAAAAAAAACCCCCCAAATCAAACAAGAAACAAGCAAAAGTCAAAATTAACAAACAACACCCCCCAAATGGGGAAACCAAACGAAACAAACAAAAAAACCTAACAAAAAAATACACCCCCCCCCCAAAAATGCAAAACCAAACAACAATCAAACAAAAGTCAAAATAAACAAACAACAGCCCCCAAAAAAGGGAAAACCAACCAAAGAAAACAAACAAAAAAATACCCCCCCCTAAAAATGCAGAACCAAACAGCAATCAAACAAAACTCAAACAAACAGCACCCCCAAAATAGGGAAAACCAACCAAAACAAACAAAAAATCCTAACAAAAAAATACACCCCCCCCCAAAATGCAAAACCAAACAAACAAAAGTCAAAATAAACAAACAGCACCCCCAAAATAGGGAAAACCAACCAAAGAAAACAAACAAAAAACCTAACAAAAAAAAGACCCCCCCCCAAAAAAATAGAGATCAGACAAGAATTTATTTATTTACCTCAAAAAATAAAAACTTTTAAAATCTTTTTCAGAAGTGGTGGCATGAGCAGAAGCAGCAAAGTCTGGTGTGCGTAACATATACCTGAAAGTGTGAATTTTACACTTTTTTTTGGGTGTAAAACGTAAAGTGTTTTCCGTAAATTGAACTTGCAGCAAACTCTTGAGGAGCCTGTATCTCGATATTGAGGAACCTTGTGAAAAGCAGGGCCTTTTAACTCATTGTCTCTTGTTTCCAGGGATATTTCTGGGACCAAATGTGACTTCACAGTACAGGTCCAGCTAAGGTAAGGATTTTGTTACCTGTTGGTTTTTTTGGATTTATCAGCCAGGTTGGGAATTCCTGGATGGAGAAGAGCCTCGCCCTGGTTGATTTCCTCATCCACATTTGTCATTCCACGTGCCTGGGGCTGGCTAATCCGCGAGTGGGGTTGTTTTTCCTAGCAGGGATTCCGTGGCCATCCCAAGATCTGCTGCTTTGGGAATCGCCAGCCTGGTTAATTTGGGGGTTTTTCAGTCATAAATTGATTAAATTCTCTGTCTCAGCCGCATGGGGTTGGACCAAGGGATGAGGGAAGGCAGGAGCCCCTCTCTGATTGTCCATGCTGGAACGTGGGCAGGGGTGGGGAAGGGCCCTGGAGGGAATCCAGGGGAGCTGAGAGCTTTTGCTGCTCCTTGGGACGTTCATTGTCCACCAGCTGGGCTGGGAGCAGGAAGGGCCAAAAAAAAAACCCCACCTCTTTGAACTTTAAACAAATAAATTCAACATCAGAGGCCTGAGGATTCCTTGGCTGCGGCTGGGAGGGTGGAAAAAGTTCCTTTGTGACACCAGATGTCCTTTGTGACACCTTGGGCTGGCGTGGAGAGCTCAGGCTGGAGAAGAGGCAGAGAAGAAATTGGGGCTGCAATGGGTCAGGCTGAGGAATTCAGGGAAGTCTGAGGAGGAACCTCCAGCCTGGGATTTTGGGGGGTTTTCCTGCTTTTTTGGGCGTCATTTGAGGGCCGCGTTTAGCAAGATGTGTCGTGATTTCATAGCTCGGTGGAGAAACGATTCCTTCTGGGAAGAGGTGGACTTTCAGTCACTTTTTAAAAGCGAAAGATGACGGCAGCTCTTTGCTTTTAGGTTTTGTTTATCAGAAACCAGTTGTCCACAAGAAGATCACTTCCCACCCAATCTGTGTGTGAAAGTGAACGGGAAACCATGCAGCCTTCCAGTAAGTAAAACCTTCTTCAAATGCACGTTTTGGGATGCAGTCTTAGGGATTAGCTGCCTGAAAAGTTATCCCAGTCTTTGTTATCACGTTCTGGAGCAAGTGATTTGTTGTAGCCTGTAGTTCCAGAAGTTAACGTGGAAGTTAAAAACCCCTTTTCAAGAGCACATATTTAATAATGCTGACATGAGCAAAAAGGATTGAATTTTAGAAACTCTGGTCCAAAGTTTGGGGGTGTTTTTTTGTTTAGTTTTGCTGAGACAGGAGAGGTGGCGAAGTTCCTTTAATATTCTGTGTCCAGGGTTAGGATTTTGGATTTCCATCAGGAGGAGGAGCTTAAAAACATTTCATTGTCTGATCCTTCTCTCTTTGGATGACACCTGGAGCCTGGTCCAGGTGTATTGGGAGGGGCGGGAGCGCTGTGGAATTCCTCCTTCTGACCTCTGGAATCCCTCGGTTTTTAGGGCTACCTGCCACCAACCAAAAACGGTGTGGAACCAAAGCGCCCCAGCCGACCAATCAACATTACCTCACTCGTCCGCTTGTCCACCACGGTCCCCAACACCATCGTCGTGTCCTGGACCGCAGAGATCGGCAGAGTGAGTGACCCTGGCGTCCCTTTTCATCTCCTGGGCAGGAAATCCTCGCTGGGGCAGCCGCGGAGTCACCGCGGATTTCCTGGAATTCCTGGGCGGGCGGGAGGTGCTGGCTCCGATCCCTCCCTCGCCTTGGGGCTGGGAGCTCTCCCTCCTCGGCTTCATCACTCGGGGAGGGCGCAGATAAAGAGATCAAGGCATCCTCTGAGCCTTCTGTTTGTTGATTTGGCCAAACTTCAGCCTTTGAAGCTCTTCCTGGTTTGGCAAAGCTCGGCTTGGACGTGGCAGCGCTTTAGAGCCGCGAGCGTGGGCACAAACCGGCCCAGATTTAATTTCCATCGGCCTTCTTTACATTTCTCCTTACCCTCCACGTTTGAAACCTCCTGGTTTTATCACTGGGGAGGGTTTTTTGTGTGTGTCTCTGGGGGAGAACGTTACAGGCGATGTTGGAAAACCGGCGCCGTTCCCGGATTAATGAAATCTGGAGCGCGCTGCAAAAAGTGACTCCGGTAAATCAGCTCATCAGTTCCTGAGCTGCTTTCAGTGCTGGGTGGGCATTCCAGAGGCACCGTGTGCTGCCCCCCATCCCGTTTTTAGATGTGCCCAGAATTGTCCTGAGGTGAAACTTTGGCCAAGAATTTGTCGGCGTGGAAAAAAAAAAAAAAAAATAAAAATGCTTAACGCTCCGGTCAGGCAGCGAGAAGAGATCAGGGTGGGATTTCGTGATGGATTTCTTGTGGAGCGGGAAACAATCTCCCTTCAGATGATGGGATAAAGGATGGCTGAGTGATTTTGGTTCAAAAAAAAAAAAAAATAATAATCTTCTTTTATCTAACGAGAGCTGCAGGTGTCAGAGAGAAGCGGTTCCGAATCAGCCTGTTTGAGTTCCCACGTGCAGGAGCCTGGATGTTGCTCTGAGGGATGCAGGATTGGGCATTTGGGGACAAGAAGCGCCCCGAGTTTGAGCCAGTCCCCAGGGAAGTGGCTGCTCCACAGATTGATCGGTTCCGGAGAACATTTTGGGTCACTCCTGGCGTAAATTAGATCCCAAATTGGCATCAGCTCCCAGAATTGCCCAGAGCCAGGCAGGACGGGCTCGGAGCAGCCCGGGGCAGCCCATGGCAGGGCTGGACTGGGATCACCTTTAAGATCCTTTCCGTGCCCAACCGTCCCGGAATTCTGTACAAAAACAACCGATTCTCCAAGACACAATCCTTCTCATCCCATCCTCTGAGACTCCGGACAGCCAGATGGGAAGAATTATTTCATATTTACCTGTGCAGCACAAAACTGGAGTTCCCTTTTCCCCCTTTCCCACTTTCCCCCTTCCCTCCAGGATCAGCTCCTGTCCCAGCCGTGCTCCCCACCTTTGCTGGAGCCCTCGCTGGGATTTTTTTTTTACACAAATCTGTTTCCAGAGCCTTGGGCGAGTTCCTGCCTTTTGTAGATTCAAGCTGTCGGTAAATAATTCCGCAGCGTTAATTAGCATTTCTCCAACTCCTCTCCTAATTGAGGCATTAAACAAACAAGTTAAGGCAGTAGTGGTTTTTTAACGATGTCAGAAGCGTTCCTTGCGAGAATAAAAGATTTAGAGCGTTTCTGATGCAGTTTCACTTGGTGTGGTTTGGTGGTGAGACGTATCGCTGCAGTCCTGCCTTCAGATCCTAAATAAAGGCTGGGAGATGTCACAAATACCGGGTTTTCTGGAGTGGGGACGCGTGGCAGCTGCTGAGGGAAGCCTTTTGTTCCTCAGTTTAGATTGTAGGAATGCAGCCCCAGGTTTAGGCGATGCTCAAATCAAGGATTCGTTGATGTTCTCAGGTTTGGTCCTCTCCGCTCTGGGGGCTGAGGGGCGTCGCTGCTGAATCACGGTTTTAGGAAGATGTTTATGAACTGATTTTTTTTTTTTGGAGATATAAGAAAAATCCCAGGGCTTTGAGCTCCGCGGCAGGAGGAGTTCATCCCGTGAGGAAAGCTTCACCTGAGCTGTGGGACTGGCAGGGTTGGGTTCTGCCTCTGACCTGCCCTGGTGCTGAAATTCACATTTCAGACACAGCTGAGGGCAGGAGGAGGAGGAAAAGGTGCCCAGGGCTGCCAGGTGCCACAGGTGCTGCCTCTTCTGGACAGGCATCGCCGCGCATTTTCCTCTTTTGAAAACAAAATAAGCTGTTATTAAAAAAGAAAAGAAAAAGTTCTGATCATATTTGACCTGACAGCTTTCCTTAAATGCACTGAGACCAGTGCAGTGCTGAACATTATCAGTATAAAATTACATATATTAATAGAAGTGCAGTGCTGAACATTATCCATGTAAAATGAAATATATTGACACCAGTGCAGTGCTAAACATTATCCATATAAAATTAAATTTACTGACAGCAGTGCAGTGCTGAATATTATCAATATAAAATTAAATGTACTGACACCAGTGCAGTGCTGATCATTATCAATATAAAATTAAATATACTGACAGCAGTGCAGTGCTGTACATTATCTATATATAATTAAATGTACTGACAGCAGTGCAGTGCTGTACATTATCCATATAAAATTAAATATATTGACACCAGTGCAGTGCTGTACATTATCGATATAAAATTAAATACACTGACAGCAGTGCAGTGCTGATCATTTTCTATATAAAATTAAATATACTGACACCAGTGCAGTGCTGATCATTATCCATACAAAATTAAATACACTGACAGCAGTGCAGTGCTGATCATTATCTATATAAAATTAAATATACTGACAGCAGTGCAGTGCTGTACATTATCCATATAAAATTAAATGTACTAACACCAGTGCAGTGCTGATCATTTTCTATATAAAATTAAATATACTGACACCAGTGCAGTGCTGATCATTAGCTGTATTAAATTAAAATGTACTGACACCAGTGCAGTGCTGTACATTATCTATATAAAATTAAATACACTGACAGCAGTGCAGTGCTGTACATTATCTATATAAAATTAAATACACTGACAGCAGTGCAGTGCTGTACATTATCCATATAAAATTAAATACACTGACAGCAGTGCAGTGCTGTACATTATCCATATAAAATTAAATATACTGACAGCAGTGCAGTGCTGTACATTATCCATATAAAATTAAATATATTGACACCAGTGCAGTGCTGATCATTAGCTGTATTAAATTAAATGTACTGACACCAGTGCAGTGCTGTACATTATCCATATAAAATTAAATACACTGACAGCAGTGCAGTGCTGATCATTACCTATGTAAAATGAAATATTTTGACACCAGCAGTGTCCTAAGTGCTGTCTGAAAGCTTTGCTCTGCAGCTCGGTCTCAGGGAAGTGTGAAGTCACTTTTGTTGCCTCTGGAGCTCCGTTCCTGTGAACTTGCTGGAGGCTTTTCCTGGAAGCTTTGCCACCTTCCAAACGCGGTGCCCTGTGATCCCCAGAGAGACTGGATCCCACCCAGGGCTGCAGACAGGCTTTGCTCTCATGGTTTTGCTGTTTTCTATGAAGTTTTTGCTGTTTTCTCTGAAGTTTTTGGTGTTTTCCCTGATGTTTTTGCTGTTTTCCCTGGTGTTTTCCAGAACTATTCCATGGCAGTGTACCTGGTGAAGCAGCTCTCCTCCACGGTGCCCTGCAATCCCCTAACAAACTGTTGTGTGCTGCAGACGGGGTTTCACTGATATTTTTGCTGTTTTCTCTGAAGTTTTTGGTGTTTTCCCTGATGTTTTTCCTGTTTCCCTGGTGTTTTCCAGAACTATTCCATGGCAGTGTACCTGGTGAAGCAGCTCTCCTCCACGGTGCTCCTGCAGCGGTTGCGGGCCAAGGGGATCCGGAACCCGGATCACTCCAGAGCGTTGAGTACGTGTCTGCAAAAACAACAAAAAAATCACTTCTGGGGAGGGGAGACTCGGAATCAGGACCCTGCTAACGGAGCTTTGGACCTCCTCTGTGCTTTGGGAATCTGATAGCGGTGCTCTTTGTATTCAGCTGCAATTCAGAGCCTCGGAGGCTTTCGTCTGCGCTCGGAGCCGGTCCAGGAACCCTGCGAGGGGAAAATGCAGGAGGATCTCCTGGGGCTCAGCCGCCCTGGCCGTGTGTGTGCAGGGGCACACGGGCGTGTTCCCAGGGCGGGCTGGGCAGGAGCAGCTCCTCGGAGCTGAGCCGGGGTGGAGCGGGCAGCACGGAGCTCCTCCTCGCCCCAGCGGGAATTTGCTGCGTTACTGTCTGCTCTGGCAACGAGTTGTGGAAGTTCGTGGCATAAAAACAGGGGCAAAAAGTACTGTGGGTTTGGTTTTCTGGGAGACGGGGAAAATCCCAGCCCCTGATGACTTTTAGTGCTCACATCAGGTGTTGTGCCTGCTTCAGAAGGGAGGAAATGAATTCAGCATTAAAAATTAGTGTACAATGGCACAAGAGTGTTTGTGTATTTGAGTGGCACAAGAAGTTGGTGGAAGTTTGTGTCAGAAAAACACTGACAAAAACTGCTGTGGGTTTGGTTTTCTGGGAAAATCCCAGCCCCTGATGACTTTTTAATGCTCAAATCAGGTGTTGTGCCTGCTTCAGAAGGGAAGAAATGAATTCAGCAGTAAAAATTAGTGTACAATGGCACAAGAGTGTTTGTGTATTTGAATGGCACAAGAAGTTGGTGGAAGTTTGTGTCAGAAAAACACTGACAAAAACTGCTGTGGGTTTGGTTTTCTGGGAAAATCCCAGCCCCTGATGACTTTTTAATGCTCAAATCAGGTGTTGTGCCTTCTCTAGTAGGGAAGAAATGAGTCCAGCAGTAAAAATCAGTGCAGGATGGCACAAGTGTTTGTGTGTTTGAATGGCACAAGAAGTTGGCGGAAGTTTGTGTCAGAAAAACAACAGCAAAAACTGCTGTGGGTTTGATTTTCTGGGAGAGGGGGAAAATCCCAGCCCCGATGACTTTTAGTGCTCACATCAGGTGTTGTGCCTGCTCCAGAAGGAAAGAAATGAGTCGAGCATTAAACATTAGTGCTGGGCATTAATTTGTCCTGATGTGATGCAGTTTGATGATTTAAATGCACAAAGGTCTGCAGAGTTCCAGGGGGCTGCTGCTCTGCCCGGTGAGAATGAAGGGGCAGGGAGAGGGGGAAATCCCATCCCCTGATCACATTTAATGTTCACATCAGGTGTTGCACCTTCTCTAGAGGGGAAGAAGTGAGTCCAGCAGTAAATAATAGTGCTGGGCATTAATTTGTCCTGATGTGATGCAGTTTGATGATTTAAATGCACAAAGGTCTGCAGAGTTCCAGGGGGCTGCTGCTCTGCCAGGTGAGAATGAAGGTGCAGTTCTTAGAGCAGGAATAAAATGAGTCAGATTCGTTCATTTTACCAATGGCTGCTGATGAAACAGGCCTTGTAAATAAAAGTAAAGAGGATGAGAAGCTCCAGGAATTAAAGACATCGGTATTTCACCGCAGTTGTTCAAATCTCAGATTTTTGACAGGCTACTGCTGAATTCCTATGCTCCTAAAATTTGCTTTTCAGTTTTGAATCGCTGAAATTGCTGAGGATTTTGCGGGGTTTGTAGTGGTGAGAGTTGTTCACAAGCTTAACACCTTCAGCTTGAAGTTAGAAGTGAAATTAAATAACAGGTGCAAAGCTGCACGTGAAGGAGTTAACTCACCTCTGGATAAATGCATTTTTAGGGGGCTTGAATTAAAAGTTTACCACACCATTTCAGACTTACTTTATTTCTTTACCATCCAATTCGTGTCTGAATTAACCCTCAAACAAACCTCTTTTTGTTTTGTTTTGTTTTTTTTTCTTTCAAATACCAGTTAAAGAGAAGCTAACTGCTGATCCAGACAGTGAAATAGCAACAACCAGCTTAAGAGTGTCTCTTCTTTGTCCAGTAAGTCGATTTTTTTACAATTTATTTTATTTTATTTTATTCCCTCAAAATTGATTCTGATGGAAATGTGGCAGTTGTGGGAGAAGTTACCTCGTGTTCTGGATTTACTCGTTAATAGTAAATTAGATGCAGTTTTGTAACTGAATTTGTGTCATCGGGGGTGAATTCCGTGTCCCCAGGGAATTCCATGTGCCCTCCCACCCCTGGGGACTTGGTGACAGTGACAGGGGGCAGGAAGAGGAGCGGGATTTGCCGGGAATGGGGCGGAGGGATTTCAATAACGAGGGAATGGAAGGAAAAAATCATCCTCCTCCTCCTCCTCCTTCCTCCTCCTCTTCCTCCTTCCTTCTCCTTCCTCCTCCTCCTTCCTCCTCCTCCTTCTCCTCCTTCCTCCTCCTTCCTCCTCCTTCCTCCTCCTCCTTCCTCCTCCTTCCTCCTCCTTCCTCCTCCTCCTCCTTCTCCTCCTTCCTCCTCCTTCCTCCTCCTTCCTCCTCCTCCTTCCTCCTCCTCCTCCTCCTTTGTTCCTCGGTGGCTTTGGGGACATTGTGGTGCCATCCTGTGGCATGCTCCTCACACAGCATCTGCTGAGCATTTGGATTTCCGTGCTGTGAAAAGCTCTAATGTTTTGATAGCCTGGTAAATGCAGGCTTTTTGCGGTTAAAATGTAGGTTTTTCCGGTTAAAATGTAGGTTTTTGCAGTTAAAATGTAGGTTTTTGCTGTTAAAATGTAGGTTTTTTGCAGTTAAAATGTAGTTTTTTGCTGTTAAAATGTAGGGGTTTTTTTCTGCAGTTAAAATGTTGTTTTGTGCAGTTAAAATGTAGGTTTTTTGCAGTTAAAATCTAGGGGAGGGGTTTTTTTGTACTTAAAATGCAGCTTTTTGTAGTTAAAATGTAACTCAAGTGTCCCTTCTCTTTAACTGGTCCGGTAAAAAAACTTCTTCGGGGGGAAAAGTGGAAAAAAACTTTTTTACTTAACAAACGAAGTGCGTACGAGTGTAAAGAATGAATAACATGAAACAATAAAAGCTCTCCTTCTGGAGTGAGGTGGCAAATTGAGAAAGTCCTTGCCGTGGGTGGAGCTCGGCTCTTTCTCAGTCTCTCCTCAGTCCCAGTCCCCGGTGCAGCCCCCAGTGCTCCCCTGGGTTTTCAGTCCAGAGCAGGTTTACACAGTTCGAAGAAAAAGGAAGAAAAAAGAAAAACAGTCCAGGGAACTTCTTTGCCTTAGCTAGCTGAAACTAACCAAGAGGAAAAAAAATTCTGTCTTGCAGTTTCTCTAAGCCTTTGCTGAACACCCCGTCTGGAGAAGAGCGTGGAGGAGTCAGGCGGCTTCCTCAAAACAAACTCCGCGCTTCTCCTTGCCCTTAGCACCAGTCTCAAAGGCGCAGAACTCAATACAGAGCAGAGGGTTGGGGATACGAGCATCAGAAAGTCACCCTGGCACAATAATTAAACCCCGTTTGTTCCTTTTTTCTCTTCCAGCTTGGCAAGATGCGCCTGACCATCCCCTGCAGGGCCCTGACCTGCTCCCACCTGCAGTGCTTCGACGCCACTCTCTACATCCAGATGAACGAGAAGAAACCCACCTGGGTTTGCCCCGTGTGCGACAAGAAAGCTCCCTACGAGCACCTCATCATCGACGGGTGGGTGGAGCCGGAACCCGCCCCAAACGCGACATTCCTGAACCAGTTCCCAGTGTGGGAATTCCCAAATCCTCCTCCTCACACAGCGTCCCACGGGGTGGAGCTGGAACCCGCCCCAAACGTGACATTGCTGTCCGAATTCCCATTGTGGGAATTCCCAAATTCTCCTCCTCACACAGCGTCCCACGGGGTGGAGCTGGAACCCGCCCCAAACGTGACATTCCTGAACCAATTCCCATTGTGGGAATTCCCAAATCCTCCTCCTCACACAGCGTCCCACGGGGTGGAGCTGGAACCCCCCCCAAACGCGACATTCCTGAACCAATTCCCCGTGTCAGAATTCCCAAATTCTCCTCCTCACACAGCGTCCCACAGGGGTGGAGCTGGAACCTGCCCCAAACGTGACATTCCTGTCCGAATTCCCCGTGTGGGAATTCCCAAATTCTCCTTCTCACGCAGCGTCCCGCAGGGTGGAGCTGAAACCCACCCCAAACGCGACATTCCTGTCTGAATTCCCTGTGTCAGAATTCCCAAATTCTCCTCACACAGCATCCCACAGGGTGGAGCTGAAACCCGCCCCAAACGCGACATTCCTGCCTCAGATCCCTGTCGGAATTCCCAAATCCTCCTCCTCACACAGTGTCCCACGGGGTGGAGCTGGAACCCGCCCCAAACGCGACATTCCTGCCTCAGATCCCCATGTGAGAATTCCCAAATCCTCCTCCTCACACAGTGTCCCACGGGGTGGAGCTGGAACCCGCCCCAAACGTGACATTCCTGTCTCAAATCCCAGTCAGAATTCCCAAATCCTCCTCCTCACACAGTGTCCCACAGGGCAGAGCTGGAACCCGCCCCAAACGTGACCTCCCTGTCTCAAATCCCAGTCAGAATTCCCAAATCCTCCTCCTCACACAGTGTCCCACAGGGTAGAGCTGAAACCTGCCCCAAACGCGACATTCCTGCCTCAGATCCCCATGTGGGAATTCCCAAATTCTCCTCCTCACCCAACATCCCACAGGGCAGAGCTGGAACCCGCCCCAAACACGACATTCCTGCCTCAGATCCCTGTCGGAATTCCCAGATCTTCCTCCTCAGCCCCGCAGCTGCCGGCGGCCGGAGCGGCGCCGGGGAAGTTCCGGCGCTTTCCGGAGCGGTTGGGTTTGGTTTTAACGGAGCCGCCGTAGGAACGACGCCGGGATCGATTTTCCCCTGGCGCCGCCGCCTCGGGGAACGCTAAAATAGAAATAAATCTCACTCGGGCCGTGCCCGGCGTGTTTCTGGGTTTGACCTTTGCGATCCTTGGAGGGAGCAGGGGTTTTATTTATTTGCAGTTTATTTTTGCAGATTTTTGTGGGGTTTTTTTGTGGATTTTTGGTTTCGCATTTTTGGGGGGTTTTTTGCAGGTTTTTATTTTATTTTTGCAGATTTTTGTGGGGGTTTTTTGCGGATTTTTGGTTATTTTTGCATTTTGGGGGAGGTTTTTGTTTTATTTTTGCAGATTTTTGTGAGGCGTTTTTTTGTGGATTTTTGGTGTATTTTTGGGGGGTTTTTTTTGCAGAGTTTTCTTTTATTTTTGCAGATTTTTGGGGTTTTTCTGCCTATTTTTATTTTATTTCTGCAGATTTGCGGTTGGGATTTTTTTGCGGACGTTTATTTTACTTTTGCAGATTCTTGGGGTGGTTTTTGCAGATTCTTATTTTATTTCTTCAGATTTTTGGTTAGGCTTTTTTGCACATTATTATTTTATTTCTGCCGATTTTTGAGGGGTTTCTTGCGGAGTTTGGGTTTATTTTTGCAGATTTTGGGGGGGTTCTGCAGATTCTATTTTTGCAGATTTTTGAGGGGGTTTTTTGCTGATTTTGGGTTTATTTTTGCAGATTTTTGAGGGGTGTTTTGTGGATTTTTGGTTTATTTCTTCAGATTTTTGGTTAGGGGGTTGTTTTTGGGGGTTTTTTTTGATCTTTGGTTGTGGGTGGGGTTTTTTTGTGGTTTTCTTTTGTTTGGGTTTTTTTTGTGTGGGTTTGGGGTTTGTTTTTTTTTTTTTTTTTTGCGGATTTTTATTTGATTTCTGCTGATTTCTGTGGGGTTTTTTTTGAAAATTCTTCTTTAATTCCTACAGATCTTTATTTTAGTTAACACTTGACCTTTCCCACTGCTCCCTTTCCCTCGAGGAGGCAGCCGAGATACGAGCAGAACGGCAAAAACCTTCGCCACAAATCCAAACTCCCGCTAATTTAAAAAAAAAAAAAAATATTAAAAATAATTTTAAAAAACCTCCCTTTTTTCAGCGCTGACAGGAGATGTTTTTTCTGGGCAGGTTGTTCATGGAGATCCTGAAGTTTTGCACGGACTGTGACGAGATCCAGTTTAAGGAGGACGGCTCCTGGGCTCCCATGAGGTCCAAGAAGGAGGTGCAGGAGGTGACGGCCTCTTACAACGGGGTGGATGGTGAGCTGGGGCTCCCCTTGGTCCCTCTCCAAATGCTCATTCCTACGCTTAAACCTCTGCCTTTAATCATTTATTAGCAGTTAATTGGGCCACACCCCTCTCCGGGTGCTTTAAAGTTCTCAGCCTTCTGGTGATTTTTATTTTTTTGTTTTTTTGGTCTTGAAATTGATCGCTTTTTGACTGATCGGTGGATCTGCTGTCGTAAATGAACAATAAATAATTCTGTGGTTGGCTTTTCGCAAATATTAAAATTATATGTATATGTTGGGGAGTTATGGTGTATTAATAGACTCTTTTAGTAGTGGGATAAATAAGAGTTTTTAGCATAATATTAAATAATATTACAGCATAATATTAAAATGGGAACTGTGTGATGCAAGGTGCTTTTAGTAACGTCAGGAGCGGGAAAGAAAAGAAAATGTTCACGTTTCCTTATCTGGGTAGAGATAACAGCAACAGACACCATAAAAAAACCCCAAGGAAAATCGATTTCCTCCGTTATGGGGGAGTCTGGGACTCCTCAGAGGCGCAGGAACGTGGATTTAAGGGCGGAATTCTGGGGAGGAGGGAGCTGGAATGGGGCAGAAATCCTTAAAGAACATTCTGGGATTTCTGAACGTGCAGCAGGTGAATTTTAAGAGAAGATCCTTTTGTGAGCGAGGTGTGCCCGGCATCCAGACGTCCCTGACCTTTTGCTTTTCCACATCTCTTACTGTCTTTGTTTTTTTACCGTTAAACTTTCGGGGTTTTAACCACGGGCCGCGTTTTTCACCCGCCTGTGATTTTGCGCAGGGTGCATCAGCTCCTCCTTGGAGCACCAGGTGTCCTCTCACCAGCCATCCAACAAGAACAAGAAGGTGGAGGTGATCGACCTGACCATCGACAGCTCCTCGGACGAGGAGGAGGAGGAGCCCTCGGCCAAGAGGAGCTGTCCCTCCATATCGCCGGCGTCGCCCATGAGCAGCAAGGGGTGAGGAGCCACCAGCAGCGGCCCTGGCAGCTTCTGCCTCGGGGTTAAAGCCCCAGGCCTGGCGGGTTTGCTCTCATCACGAGCTTGGGATCAGCTCTGAGCGTGCAGCACGGGGAGATGTTCATGTGTATGGAATTCTGCACAGGGAGTCAGCTCTGAGCGTGCAGCACGGGGAGATGTTCATGTGTATGGAGTGGAACCAAGGGAATCAGCTCTGAGTGTGCAGCACGGGGAGATGTTCATGTGTATGGAATGGTGTGCAGGGAATCAGAGCTCTGAGTGTGCAGCACGGGGAGATGTTCATGTGTATGGAGTGGAACCAAGGGAATCAGAGCTCTGAGCGTGCAGCACTAGGAAATGTTCATGTGTATGGAATTCTGCGCAGGGAGTCAGCTCTGAGCGTGCAGCACGGGGAGATGTTCATGTGTACGGAGTGGAACCAAGGGAATCAGAGCTCTGAGTGTGCAGCACAGGGAAATGTTCATGTGTATGGAGTGGAACCAAGGGAATCGGAGCTCTGAGTGTGCAGCACAAGGAAATATTTCAGTTGTGTTTATGGAATTCTGCACAGGGAATCAGCTCTGAGCGTGCAGCACAGGGAGATGTTCATGTTTATGGAATTCTGTGCAGGGAATCAGCTCTGAGTGTGCAACACAAGGAAATATTTATGTTTATGGAATTCTGCTCAGGGAATCAGAGCTCTGAGTGTGCAGCACAAGGAAATATTTCAGTTGTGTTTGTGGAATTCTGTGCAGGGAGTCAGCTCTGAGCGTGCAGCACGGGGAGATGTTCATGTGTATGGAATGGAACCAAGGGAATCAGAGCTCTGAGCGTGCAGCACGGGGAGATTTTTATGTTTGTGGAATGGTGCACAGGGAATCAGAGCTCTGAGTGAGCAGCACAAGGAAATATTTCAGTTGTGTTTCTGGAATTCTGCACAGGGAATCAGCTCTGAGTGTGGAACACAAATATTTCAGTTGTGTTTGTGGAATTCTGCACAGGGAATCGGCTCTGAGTGTGCAACACAAGGAAATATTTATGTTTATGGAATGGTGCACAGGGAATCAGAGCTCTGAGTGTGCAGCACAAGGAAATATTTCAGTTGTGTTTGTGGGATGGTGCAAAGGGAATGACAACTTTGAGTGCAGAACACAGATATTTCAGTTGTGTTTGTGGAATTTTGCACAGAGAATAGCTCTGAGTGTGCAATAGAAGGAAATATTTCAGTTGTGTTTGTGGAATGGTGCAAGGGGAATGACAACTTTGATCGTGCAACACAAGTATTTCAGTTGTGTTTGTGGAATTCTGCGCAGGGAATCAGCTCTGAGTGTAGAACACAAATATTTCAGTTGTGTTTGTGGAATTCTGCACGTGGAATCAGTGTAACACCTTCCTAGAGATCCCAGCACCATTCCAGTGACAGCCCCCAGCAGTTCCTGCTCTTTGGAACTTCCCTTTCCTGAATTCCACCTCTGTTGGGCTGAACTGATTTTCCTGATGAAACCCTGCGAATTTCGTGGAGTTTGCGAGGCTCTGAAATGGCTGAACGCCTTCCAAGGAGCTCAGGATGCATTTTGGATTTAAGTTCAATTTGAGAAGCAGCGGATGAGCGTCAGGAGAGAATTTTACGCTTTTAACCAGATTTTTTTTTGTGTTTTTTTTTTGTTTTTCCCCCTTCTAGCATTTTAAATTTACCCCACCAAGCTTCTCCTGTGTCAAGAACCCCAAGCCTTCCTGCTGTGGACACCAGCTACATCAACACATCACTTATCCAAGACTACAGGCACCCATTCCACATGACACCCATGCCTTACGACCTGCAAGGTGAGTCCTGGCTCATTCATCATGAAATTAATTATAAATTAATTATAAAACAAACAACAAAAAAATTGGGTTAACGTCTCCGGCAGCGAAGGGGGTTCGGGATGTCATCGGTTTTTATTTCAAAATAAGTGGTGAAAAGAAGGGAGAGGGGCTGTTTGGAGAAGCTGAATTTTGGTTTTGTTTTTGTTTTTTTTGTCTCTTTGCAGGTTTGGATTTCTTCCCTTTCCTGTCAGGTGACAATCAGGTGAGTCAGGCAGAACCAAATCCCGTGGCAAACATTTTCCCAAGCAGGATTTGCAGTGTGGGAAGCAGCAGCAGCATGATCTGAACTCAGCTGTGGGATGAGGCACAGCAAAAAAAAAAAATCAATGTTTGGGGAGCCAGGGGTTAAATCAGCATTAAACCACCATTATTGTGGAGTGATCCTCAGCTTGATCCCTTTTCCTCCAAAAACAATAAAGGAGCTGGGATGTCTGCCTGCCCTTCCTGCCCTCCCAGGGAGGGAAATTGCACCAAATTCCACCAAAATTCCACCAAAATTGTGCCAAAATTGCAGTAAAAGTTGAGGGGTACTTTGGTATCTGCATGGAGAGCAGAGCCTGCTCTGTGGAATTTGGGTGTTCAGGAAATCTGAATATTCAGGCTCCTGGGAATTTCTCTGCTCCAAGGAGTGCTGCTCTGCTTGTGCCAGTGGATAAATATTTGGGATGTTCAGTCTCCACGGGAAGGAGCGCTGAGGGCAGAGTTCCCCCTTAGGGAGGAGCTGTGTTTAATTGGGATTTTTGGTTGCTCCAGCTCCTGCCCCTCAGGGCTGCAGCAGAGAGGGAAACCTGGGACAGCCCCTGCTCCATCGCCCGGGCCCGAAATGCGTTTTCCCAGGATTCTGCCTTGCTCCCAGCAGGGATCAGCACGGTTCCAGCTCTGCCTCACCCTGGCTTTTGGGGGCTGGCAAAATGAATTCGGGGGAATTTTACCCCCAGGGAATTTTTGGATCGCTAAACTAAAAAAAAAAAGCCCCAGAAGTGCTGCTGCTTGCCCTTTTTCCTGTTTGGTTTCTCTGATCCCATTCCTGTTTCCTTTTTCCTGGTCTGGTTTCCCTGATCCCATTCCTGTTTCCCTTTTCCCTGGTTTAATTTCTCTGATCCCATTCCCGTTTCCCTTTTCCCTGGTTTAATTTCTCTGATCCCATTCCTGTTTCCCTTTTCCCTGGTTTAATTTCTCTGATCCCATTCCTGTTTCCCTTTTCCCTGGTTTAATTTCTCGGATCCCATTCCCGTTTCCCTTTTCCCTGGTTTAATTTCTCTGATCCCATTCCCATTTACCCTTTTTCCTGGTTTAATTTCTCTGATCCCATTCCTGTTTCCCTTTTCCCTGGTTTAATTTCTCTGATCCCATTCCTGTTTCTCTTTTCCTTTGTGGTTTCTCTGATCCCATTCCTGTTTCCCTTCTCCTGGTTTAATTTCTCCGATCCCATTCCCGTTTCCCTTTTCTCTGGTTTAATTTCTCTGATCCCATTCCCGTTTCCCTTTTTCCTGTCTGGTTTCTCTGATCCCATTCCCATTTCTCTTTTCCTGGTTTAATTTCTCTGATCCCATTCCCGTTTCCCTTTTTCCTGTCTGGTTTCTCTGATCCCATTCCCATTTCTCTTTTCCCTGGTTTAATTTCTCCGATCCCATTCCCGTTTCTCTTTTTCCTGGTTTAATTTCTCCGATCCCATTCCTGTTTCCCTTTTCCCTGGTTTAATTTCTCTGATCCCATTCCCGTTTCTCTTTTCCTGGTTTAATTTCTCTGATCCCATTCCCGTTTCCCTTTTCCCTGGTTTAATTTCTCTGATCCCATTCCCGTTTCCCTTTTCCTGGTTTAATTTCTCTGATCCCATTCCCGTTTCCCTTTTCCCTGGTTTAATTTCTCTGATCCCATTCCTGTTTCCCTTCTCCTGGTTTAATTTCTCCGATCCCATTCCCGTTTCCCTTTTCCCTGGTTTAATTTCTCTGATCCCATTCCCGTTTCCCTTCTCCTGGTTTAATTTCTCCGATCCCATTCCCTCCCCTCTCTTTGCTCTCACTCCAACCCCACCCTCCCCAATCCCTTTTCGGTTCAGAAATTAGAGCTGAAATCCATTCCTAAATCCAAAACAAGAGCTAAAACCCCCCATTTCCCTTCCACTCCCCGAGCTCCTGTAAAACCCAGACCCTACCAAAACTCCACCTCGACAAAAAAAAACCCAACAACAACAAAACCCCTTTATTTAACCCCGCAACCTTTAACCCTTCCCTCCCCGCAGCATTACAACACCTCCCTCCTCGCCGCCGCCGCCGCCGCCGTTTCCGCCTCGGACGATCAGGAACTTTTACACTCCCGTTTTTTCCCTTACACCTCGTCCCAAATGTTCCTGGATCAGCTCAACGCCGGAGGGAGCAGCTCCCTGCCGGCCACCAACGGCAGCAGCAGCGGCAGCAACAGCAGCCTGGTTTCCTCCAACAGCCTGCGAGAGAATCACGGGCACGCCGTGGCCAGCAGGAGCAGCACGGACACGGCCTCAATCTTTGGTATCATACCGGATATTATCTCCTTGGACTGAGTATTTTTATTTTTATTAAATTTTTTTTTTTTTTTTTTTTTTCTGTGAGGGTTTCGGGGGGTTTGTCAGGGAGGGACAGAGGAATCGTGCTTTCGGTTTTTCCTTTTCTGTTCGCAGGGGAAAAAAAAAAAAAAAACAATAAGATGAGGTGGGTTTGGGTGTGTGGTTTGTTGGGTTGGTTTTTTTTTTTCCCTTTTTTTTTTTTTTTTTTTGGAAAGGGGGGAAAAAAAATGTACGTGTACAGAGAACAAACAAACGAGAAAAAAAAAAAAGAAGTCTATTTTGAGTTTTACTTTTGTATATAAACCTCAGATGGCCTCGCTGGTAAAAATAAGGAGAAAAAAAAAACACCAAAAAAAAAAAAAATACAAAAGACAAAAAAAAAAAAAAAAAAGAAAAACAAGGAGCTTCAGTTCGTTTTTATGGATGCTGGAGATTTTACACCCGTGCATTTGTCATGTGAGTTTCTTTTCTTTTCCTTTTTTTCCCCCCCTGTCGTTGGAACACCCATGGCAGTATTTTCTCCACAGCTAAAGAAACAGGAGAGGAGCTGAACTTCCAAAGCTCAAGCTTGGGGAGAGGGGATTTTTCTCCTCTAGGAGAAATTTCCCTTTGCTGGTGGAATCCAATTCCCGCATTTTGTGCAGATTTTCTAATTCTGGCAGCAGAGCAGATCCTGCAGCCCAGAACCTTTCAGGAGCGGGGTCGGATTTTTGGGGATTTTTATTGGGCATTTCTGGTTCCTTGTGCCCCTCCATCCAGGCAAATTCTCCTCTCCATTGCCATGCTTTAGTCAGGAATGTTCCAGATTCCTCCACGGAGCCGAGTGGGAGGTTTAGGTTGGATTGCAGGGAGAATTCTTCCTCCAGAGGCTGTGGGGAGTGCTGACATTCCCAAGGCTGCCAGGGCTCCAGGAATGTTTGGACAACGCTCCCAGGGACGCTCAGGGCGGGGGTTCGAGATGCCCTGTGCAAGGACTTGGATCCTCGTGGGTCCCTCCCAACTCAGAATATTCCACACTTGTGGGATTCAGTCATTCCTGAGGGCCTGACTCCGTCAGATCCCAGCTGAAGAATGTTTTGTGGCACAAAATGTTCCATTTTTTGTGTGGAGGAGCCCCAAATCAATGTTAAATCAACATCAAATCCCAGCTGAGGAGTGACTTGTGGCACAAAATGTTCCATTTTTTGTGTAGAGGAGCCCCAAATCAATGTTAAATCAACATCAAATCCCAGCTGAGGAGTGACTTGTGGCACAAAATGTTCCATTTTTTGTGTAGAGGAGCCCCAAATCCCAGCTGAGGAATGACTTTTGGGACAGAATATTCCATTTTTTGTGGATTGGAGCCCCAAATCAACATCAAATCCCGGCTGAGGAATGACTTGTGGCACAAAATGTTCCATTTTTTTGTGTAGAGGAGCCCCAAATCCCTGCTGAGGAATGACTTTTGGGACAGGATATTCCATTTTTTGTGGAGAGGAGCCCCAAATCAACAACAAATCCCAGCTGAGGAATGACTTTTGGGACAGGATATTCCATTTTTTGGAAATTGGAGCCCCAAATCAACATCAAATCCACATCAAATCCCAGCTGAGCAATGGTTTGTGGCACAAGTTGTTCCGTTTTTTGGGAAGTGGAGCCCCAAATCAACATCAAATCCACGTCAAATCCCAGCTGAGGAGTGTTTTGTGGCACAGGTTATTCTCTTTTGGGGGGAATGTTTTCTGGCACAGCTGTTCCCTTTTTATGGGTGCAGCCCCAGACCAGAGCCTCGCTTGTGCTGGAGTTTTCTGTTCCCTCCAGCTCCAGTCCTGCTCCGAGCTTCCCAAACCCCTGAGCTGTGTCCGTGTCACCTCCTGGAGCTGCTCCGTGTTCTGGCTTGGCCTGAGAGAACCCCAGCCCCGCATGGTCTGAGCAGCGCTGAGCGCTCACCCCGCCAAAATCCCCGAATTCCAAAATCCCAGTATTCCAGAATCCCAAAATTCCAATATTCCAAAATCCCAAAGTTCCAATATTCCAAAATCCCCAAATTCCAGTATTCCCTGTGCAGCCTGAACCCCAAACCCACCGGAAAAACCCAAATTACTGCTCCCCATCCAGCTCCTCTAGGGGTTAGCAGCTCAAAATTCGCTTTTCCCTTGGAATTCTCAGATTTTTTATTTTATTTTTTGTTCATCCGCGTTGAATTCCCGGTTTCTTTTCTCGAATTCCCGGTTTCTTTTCTCTTTTTTTTTTTTTTTTTTTTTTTTTTTTTTTAAGTTGTGCATGACATAGGAAAAAGAAAATTTTTTGTTGTTGTTTTTGGGTCATTTGAGCTGATCCGTTCTTCTTAAGGAGTGGGATGTGTAAATAGCTGGAACGCAGATTTTGTTGGGGTTTTTGTTTTGTTTTGTTTTGTTTTCGGGAGATTCTTTAAAGTCGGAGAAAAGGGGGAGGGAAGGAAGTGATTCTCTTGTGTCCCAAAGTCCATGTCAGAGAGAGGAAATGTTTCCTCTGGTGTAAAAAATATTTTTGTAACTGGTTGAAAGTGCAGGTAACGAGTTTATCAGGAAAAGAAAAAAAAAAAAAAGAAAAAAAAAAAAGAGAGTTAAGGAATACTAAAATGAGCAGATTCTTGTCTGAATTTTTTTTTTTTTAATGTCCAAAAAAAAAAACCCTATTAATTGCAAATAGCTGCTTCAAGCATTGACAAAGGGCCGCCTTTTGCCTATGAAATCGTCTCCAAAAAAACCCACAAATAAATAAATCTTGCATTGATTAAAAAAACAAAAAAAAGGAAAAAAAAAAGGAAAAAAAATTTAAAAAAAAAAGAAAAAAAAAAGAAAAAAACCCTTTAATCCAAGTAGCATTAGGTATTGCTGTCTGATCAGTCGTATGGTTATTCGAGAGGTTCACATGACGTGGCATCAAAAGAGGAAAAAAGAAATAATAATAATAATTTTGTTTCTAGTGTTTTTACAGCATCCCTCCGCCGCTGAATAGTTGACTTGAATTTTGGGGAAAAAAAAAAAAAGACAAAAAAAAAAGACAAAAAAAAAGGAAACTGTTGGTGTTTATATGTATATGTGTGTGTATATATGTATTTATAGATCCGTGTGTGTGAGTTCCAGGTGAGTTCCATAGGGAAATTTTTTTTTGTTTTGTTTCGGTTTTGTTTTTTTGGTTTTTTTGTTTTGTTTTTTTTTTCCTCTCTTCCCATGCATGTGTATTTCATACATATCTGGCTGATATATTCTATCTCACCGTACACCGATTTTATAATTTATTAAATGTCAGTTCAAAAAAGGAAAAAAAAAATTAAAAAAAAAAAATTAAAAAAATTATGGGAAAAAAAATAAAAATAAGTAAATAAAAGGATAGAAAATGGGAAAGACTGATCATTTTTTTTTTTAATGGTCTGATTTTGGAGTGATTCAGCCTCTGCTGGGAATGTCTCTTATCCAGTTCAGGAGATTTTTCGTGGATAGCTTGGAGGTTCTTTCTGGAATTGGGGCAGTGAGTGCCGTGGTTTTCCTGGAGCCTGCGTGTCCCAGCTCCTGGAACATCCAGCAGGAATTGGGGATTGCTCGCAGCTGCTTCGACCCCCTTTCCATGGGCTCTGCTCGGGGTGACCCCAGGAGCAGCGGGGTCAAACCCTGCTGATCCCATGGAAAATGGAACGGGGCGTTACCAAAATCCAAATCCATGGAAAATGGAACGTGGTGTTACCAAACCCTGCTGATCCCAGGGAAAATGGAACGTGGTGTTACCAAAGTCCAAATCCATGGAAAATGGAACGTGGTGTTACCAAAATCCAAATCCATGGAAAATGGAACGTGGTATTACCAAAATCCCGCTGATCCCATGGAAAATGGAACGTGGTGTTACCAAAATCCAAATCCATGGAAAATGGAACGTGGTATTACCAAAATCCCGCTGATCCCATGGAAAATGGAACGTGGTGTTACCAAAATCCAAATCCATGGAAAATGGAACGTGGTGTTACCAAACCCCTACGGATCCCATGGAAAATGGAACGTGATGTTACCAAACCCCTGCTGATCCCATGGAAAATGGAACATGGTGTTACCAAAGTCCAAATCCATGGAAAATGGAATGTGGTGTTACCAAACCCTGCTGATCCCAGGGAAAATGGAACATGGTGTTACCAAAGTCCAAATCCATGGAAAATGGAACGTGGTGTTACCAAAATCCAAATCCATGGAAAATGGAACGTGGTGTTATCAAAATCCCGCTGATCCCATGGAAAATGGAACATGGTGTTACCAAACCCTGCTGATCCCATGGAAAATGGAACGTGGTGTTCCCAAAATCCAAATCCATGGAAAATGGAACGTGGTGTTCCCAAAATCCAAATCCATGGAAAATGGAACGTGGTGTTACCAAACCCTGCTGATCCCATGGAAAATGGAACGTGGTGTTACCAAATCCCACGGATCCCATGGAAAATGGAACGTGGTGTTACCAAATCCCACGGATCCCATGGAAAATGGAACGTGGTGTTCCCAAAATCCAAATCCATGGAAAATGGAACGTGGTGTTACCAAACCCTGCTGATCCCATGGAAAATGGAACGTGGTGTTCCCAAAATCTAAATCCATGGAAAATGGAACGTGGTGTTCCCAAAATCTAAATCCATGGAAAATGGAACGTGGTGTTACCAAAGTCCAAATCCATGGAAAATGGAACGTGGTGTTACCAAAATCCAAATCCATGGAAAATGGAACGGGGTGTTCCCAAACCCCTACAGATCCCCTGGAAAATGGAACATGGTGTTACCAAACCCTGCTGATCCCATGGAAAATGGAACGTGGTGTTACCAAAATCCAAATCCATGGAAAATGGAACGTGGTGTTACCAAAGTCCAAATCCATGGAAAATGGAACGTGGTGTTACCAAAATCCTGCTGATCCCATGGAAAATGGAACGTGATGTTACCAAAATCCCACTGATCCCATGGAAAATGGAACGTGGTGGTGTTACCAAACCCTGCGGATCCCATGGAAAATGGAACGTGGTGTTACCAAAATCCAAATCCATGGAAAATGGTGGTGTTACCAAAATCCCGCTGATCCCATGGAAAATCGAACATGGTGTTACCAAAATTCCGCTGATCCCGTGGAAGATGGAACGTGGTGTTACCAAAATCCAAATCCATGGAAAATGGAACATGGTGGTGTTACCAAACCCTGCTGATCCCATGGAAAATGGAATGTGATGTTACCAAAATCCCACTGATCCCATGGAAAATGGAACGTGGTGGTGTTACCAAACCCTGCTGATCCCATGGAAAATGGAACGCGGTGTTACCAAACCCCTACGGATCCCATGGAAAATGGAACGCGGTGTTACCAAACCCTTGCCGATCCCAAAACACCCGCTGGGTCGTGCTGAGCCCTTGGAGAACCTGGAGACCTCGACCGCGAATTCCTCCCGCCACAATCCCAAGATTCGGACCCCAGAATTTAAAATGCTTTTTAAAGTCACTCCCCGCAGCCCGACCCGCGTCGTTATTCCCGTTTATTTCAGTAACGGCTCACATCTTGTTTTTCCAGGGATCACGGCAGGGGGAACCCATGGAAGCGTCAGCGCAAAGCGAAGGCAAAAATCAGGTTTTGAAAGGCAGCTGATGAGTTTGAGTCCGGCTGGAAACCGGGAGAAACAGAAATAAAAACTTCTCCGGGTCCTGCTCCTAGGAAATCTGGCGCTGGATTTCAGTAATCGACCGCAGGCAGGCAAATGTTGCGCACAAATTCCTCGTACTTGATGGTCCCGTTGGGCCCGACTCTGGCTTCCTTCAGCAGGTCATCCACTGGAAAACGGGAAAAGGTCCTGAGGATGGGATCCTGGGGGTGCTCAGAGGAAAGCAGCACTGCAGGGTTTGGGGAATTCCTGTTGGGAATCGCCTCCGGGGTCAGGTGAGCGTTTCAAACTCCCGTCAGTCAGCGCTTGGGGTTTTAATTCCCGGTGAAATTCGCTGGGGCGGGGATGTGAGTCCACAAGAAGGGGGGAAATATTCACGGAATTTTAATCCGAGCGGGATTTTGGGGGGTTTGTGGTGCCCCTCGGAGCCGAATTCCCAAAAAAAAAAACGGGAGGGGTTTGGGGGTTCTGCCTGGTTTTGCTTTGGTGTCTCCTGCTGGGACCGGCACTCCCAAATCCCAGAAAGGAGAAGGGAAAAGGGGAAGGGAAAAGGGGAAGGGAAAAGGGGAAGGGAAAAGGGGAAGGGAAAAGGGGAAGGGAAAAGGGGAAGGGAAGGGAAGGGAAGGGAGAGGGGAAAGAGGGAGGAAGGAAGGGAAAAAAGAGAAGGAGAAGGGAGGAGAGGAAAGGAATGGAGAAAGGAAAGGGCAAGGAAGGGAAAGGAAAAAAGAGGAGAAAGGAAAGGGAAAGGAGAAAGGAAAGGGAAAAGGAAAAGAGGATTTGATCCCGGTGGGAATCGCAGACCTTCCTCCTCGGAGAGTTTCTCGCCCAGGCGGGTGAGCTTGGCGCGGAGCTCGGGCACGGCGATGACGCCGCGGCCGTGCCGGTCCATCATGGCCAGCGCCCGCAGGATCTCCCGCTCCGGCTCCTCCTGCTTCATCTGCCTGTACATGATGGTCAGGAAGGTGGAGAAATCCAGCTCCGCGTTCCCGTCTGGAAAAGGGAATGGGAATTCCTCTGGGAATGGCTCCGTTTGGAGCCAGGATCGAACATCTCCCCCCCCCTCCTCCTCCTCCTCCTCACCCAGATCCTTTCCTGGGCTTTCTTCTCCCTTCCCTGGGATTTCCTGGGGAGGTTTTTCCTCATTGGAAAAGGGGAATTTTCCTGCTGTGGAAAAGGGGAATTTCCCCGGGGAGTTTTTTCCTGCTGTGGAAAATGTGAATTTCCCTGGCTCTTTTTTCCCTGGTGTGGAAAAGGGGAATTCTCCTGACTGTGTTTTCCCTGCTGTGGAAAATGTGAATTTTCCCGGTCCTGTTTTTCCTGGTGTGGAAAAGGGGAAACTTCCTGGAGAGGTTGAAAAGGGGAATTTTTTCCTGCTGTGGAAGAAGTTAATTTCCCTGGGGAATTTTTCCGTGCTGTGGAAAATGTGAATTTTCCCGGTCCAGTTTTCCCTTTGTGGAAACACCAGACGCCCTCTGGGTCGTGCTGAGCCCTCGGAGAACCTGGAGACCTCCACCACGAGTTCCTCCCGCCACAATCCCAAGATTCCAAACGCTTTTAAATATTAAATCATCAATACTCTTATTAATACCATTAATTCCCTCCTCCCTGACCTTGGGCTTTCCTGTCCCTGTCCCTGATCTGGATCAGGACACGTCACATCTGGGGTTTTTTTTTTCTCCTAAAACCCCATTTTATAACTTTTTGTTAATTTCTTGCTCCGAACTTGGATCCTGAATTTTTAATCCTCCCCCTTGACCTGATCTCACAATTCCTCGGGGTTTTGTGTTTTCTTTTTCCTCCAGATCCTCAGATGAACATTTTTTTTTGTGCTCTCCTTCCTCTCTCGGTCGGCCTGGGCAGTCTCCCACCCTCCAAAATCCAGATTAAAATGTTTGTCTCCTTTTTTTTTAGTGATTTTAAGGGGTTTTTTGGATTTTATTGGGGCTGTTGTGACCCCTGGGCTGGATTTAACCCCTCCAAATCCAGATTAAAATGTTTGTCTCTGCTTTTTGGGGGAATTTTAAGGGTTTTTTGGGATTTCAAGGGTTTTTTGGGATTTTATTGGCGCCGTTGTGACCCCTGGGCTGGATTTAACCCCTCCAAATCCAGATTAAAATGTTTGTCTCCATTTTTGAGGGAAATGTTAAGTTTTGGGGGGGGATTTTAAGGGTTTTTTTTTTTGGATTTTATTGGCACTGTTGTGATCCCTGGGCTGGATTTAACCCCTCCAAATCCAGATTAAGATGTTTGTCTCCATTTTGGGGGGAAATTTTAGGTTTTTGGGGGGATTTTAAGGGTTTTTTTTTTTGGATTTTATTGGCACTGTTGTGATCCCTGCGCTGGATTTAACCCCTCCAAATCCAGATTAAGATGTTTGTCTCCATTTTTGAGGGAAATGTTAAGTTTTTGGGGTGATTTTAAGGGTTTTTTGGGGATTTTATTGGCACTGTTGTGACCCCTGGGCTGGATTTAACCCCTCCAAATCCAGATTAAAATGTTTGTCTCCATTTTGGGGGGAAATTTTAGGTTTTGGGGGGGATTTTAAGGGTTTTTTTGGATTTTATTGGCGCCGTTGTGACCCCTGGGCTGGATTTAACCCCTCCAAATCCAGATTAAGATGTTTGTCTCCATTTTTGAGGGAAATGTTAAGTTTTTGGGGGGATTTTAAGGGTTTTTTTGGGGATTTTATTTGCGCCGTTGTGATCCCTGCGCTGGATTTAACCCCTCCCAACAGCTCCTGGTGGCTGCTCCCTCCGGGCCGTGCCTGGAGCATCCCGACCCCAGGAAAAAAAAGGGAATTTTTCCCCGCGCTCGGCGTTTTCCCGCGGCGGTTTTGGGCGGCTCACCGATGCCGTGCAGCTGCAGGTGCCTGTGCACCTCTCCCGGCGTGGGGCTGACCCCCAGGCTCCTCATCACCGCCAGCAGCTCCGAGCCCTGGATCTTCCCCTTCCGCCTCTTGTCGTACAGCGAGAAACATTCCTTGAACTCTAATTAAAATTGAAATTAAAAAAAAACAACAAAAAACAACCCGAGAGCGGCCCTGAGAGATCCCCTCGGGCCTGGAAGGATTCCAGCCGGGAGCCGGGTGTCGCCTTTCCGGGAGGGTGATGGGCGCCGGGGAATTAATTAAAGGGTAATTAAAGCCCTGAGCGGCGTTAATTGGGGCGCTCCAGCCTGAGGAAGCGCGGCCGGGACGGGACGGGGGGAAAGGGCTGGGAAAGGGAAGGGGTGGTTTAAAAAGGGATTTTTGTGCCTCGGAGGGGTGGAGGATGATGGAAATGGAGGATGATGGAGGTGGAGGAGGATGAATGTGGAGGATCTTGGAAATGGAGGATGATGGAAGTGGAGGATGCTGGAAATGGAGGATGATGGAGGTGGAGGATCTTGGAAATGGAGGATGATGAAGGTGGAGGATGATGGAATTGGAGGATGATGAAGGTGGAGGATCTTGGAAATGGAGGATGATGAAGGTGGAGGATCTTGGAAATGAAGGATGATGGAAATGGAGGATGATGAAGGTGGAGGATGATGGAATTGGAGGATGATGAAGGTGGAGGATGCTGGAAATGGAGGATGATGAAGGTGGAGGATGTTGGAAATGGAGGATGATGGAAATGGAGGATGCTGGAGGTGGAGGATGTTGGAAATGGAGGATGATGGAAATGGAGGATGATGGAAGTGGAATATTTTGGACGGGGAGGGTTTTTGAAAATTGACGTTTTGGAGGTGGAGGATGATGGAGACGGAGAACTTTGAAAACTGAGGATTCTGGAGGTGGAGGGTGGTGGAGGATGCTGGAAATGGAGGATGTTGGAGGTGGAGGATTTTGAAAGTGGAAGATTTTAGGGAAGGGAAGGGAAGGGAAGGGAAGGGAAGGGAAGGGAAGGAGGAAAAGAGGATTTTCTTCCGCCCCCTCGCTCTCTTTTCCAGCAGCCCAGCGCGGCTCGCAGCTGACCCAGATACGGCCGGAGCTCGGCGCTCCCGGCTCGCTCCTGCTCCCGCCGGGCTCGGGGCCATCCGCTGTCCCTGTCCCTCTGTCCCCAGCCCTCGCTGCCGGGGGTGTCCCAAGGGTGTCCCGGGGTGTCCTGGGGCTGCTTCCTCCTCCTCCTCCTCCTCTTCCTCCTCCTCCTCCCCTCTCCAAATCCCCCGCGGAGGCGCAGCTCGTCAGATTCGCAATAACGCTCTCATTAACGCGCTCATTAACGCTCTCATTAATGAATGCCCTTATTTCAGCTTCCTCCGCTCATTCCCGGGGCAATCCCAGCCCGGCTCCCCTTTCCCCAGGGTGGCGGCTCGCGGTGGGAATTTGGATCCCCTGCGCTGCTTCCTCCTCCTCCTTCCTCCTCCTCCCTTCTCCTTCCTCCTCCTCCTCCTCCTCCTCCTGTGGGATCGCTCTCCGCCGCTCCCGTCGCAATCGCTGCTCCCGCGACTTCCAAAACGCTGGAATTTCCCTGGAGCATTCCCCCTTTTTCCCAGCCGGGGAGGAGCGGCACGGAGGTACAACGAGCCCCGGAACTCTTCCGAGCGGGGAAACTCCGAGTTTTTTGGGGGGGTTTTTTGGTGTTGTTTTTTTTTTTTTAAATAGAAAATCCAAATTGGATCTCGCTAATTAACCCCCGGAGCAGAACAAACCCGCACCTACCGTTAATTTGATCTTGGGACAGAAACTTCGCCTGCAGCGGGAAGGGAGAGAAAAGAGGAGAGAGAAGAAAATAATAATAATAATAGTAGTAATAATAATAATAATAATAATAATAATAATAATAATAATAATAAACCAAAAAAAACCAAAAAAAACACCCGCTTTAAAACCCGCCTTCGTGGCGCGGAGCCGCGGTGGGCAGCGCGTCTCTCACCATGGTTTTGGGGTGAATCCGCGCAGTTTCGGGCGCGGGCGGGAGCGGAGGCGCCGCTGCCTCTCCCGCGGGCGGCTCGGGGCAAAGTGCGGCGGAGCTGTAATAAAACCCCGCTGCCATGGCTACGGAGCTGAGCCCGCCCGATCCCGGGAAACGCGATTATCCCGCGCCCGGACGGGGCCTCGGCCGCCAGCGGACCGGGATCTGGGGCGGTTTGTGGGGAATCGGTCATCTTTGTGAGGGCTGGAGGTGATGGGGAGCAGAGACCGCCGGAGTTCATCCCCCGTCCGATGGATTTTGGGGTTGTTTTAGGATGAATTTGCCCCTTTTGAGAGAGCTGAAGGTGATGGGGAACAGAGATCCCTGGAATTCACCCCCTGTCCGATGGATTTTGGGGTTGTTTTAGGGTGAATTTGCCCATTTTGTGAGAGCTGAAGGTGATGGGGAACAGAGATCCCTGGAATTCACCCCCTGTCCGATGGATTTTGTGGTTGTTTATGGGGAATTTGCCCTTTTTGTGAGAGCTGAAGGTGATGGGGAACAGAGATCCCTGGAATTCACCCCCTGTCCGATGGATTTTGGGGTTGTTTTAGGGTGAATTTGCCCTTTTTGTGAGAGCTGAAGGTGATGGGGAAGAGAGATCCCCGGAATTCGCCCCCTGTCCGATGGATTTTGGGGACTTTTATGGGGAATTTTGTGGAATTCTCATCTCTGACTGAGAGCTGAAGGTGCTGGGGTGCAGATCCTTGGAATTCAGCCCCTGCCCGATGGATTTGGAGGACTTTTATGGGGAATTTTGTGGAATTCTCATCTCTGACTGAGAGCTGAAGGTGATGGCTCACAGATCTCAGGAGTTCCTCCTGCCTGATGGATTTTTGGGTTGTTTACGGGGAATTTGCCCTTTTTGAGAGAGCTGAAGGTGATGGGGAACAGACACCAGGAATTCGCACCCTGCCCGATGGATTTTGGGGCCTTTTATGGGGAATTTTGAGGAATTCTCATCTCTGACTGAGAGCTGAAGGTGATGGCTCACAGATCTCAGGAGTTCGCCCCCTGTCCGATGGATTTTGGGGTTGTTTTAGGGTGAATTTGCCCTTTTTGTGAGAGCTGAAGGTGATGGGGAACAGAGATCCCTGGAATTCACCCCCTGTCTGATGGATTTTGGAGCCTTTTATGGGGAATTTTGAGGAATTCTCATCTCTGACTGAGAGCTGAAGGTGATGGCTCACAGATCTCAGGGGTTCCTCCCTGTCTGATGGATTTTGGAGCCTTTCATGGGGAATTTTGAGGAATTCTCATGTATGACTGAGAGCCGAAGGTGCTGGGGCGCAGATCCCTGGAATTCGCCCTGTGCCTGATGGATTTTCTGGAGTTCCCCCCATAGCTGATGGATTTTGGGGTTGTTTTATGAGGAATTTCCCTTTTGTGAGAGCTGAAGGTGCTGGTGCACAGATCCCTGGAATTCTTTGGAATTCACCCCCTGTCCGATGGATTTTGGGGCTGTTTTATGGAGAATTTGTCCTTTTGTGAGAGCTGAAGGTGCCAGGGCACAGAAACCCCTGGAATTCACCCCGTGCCTGACGGATTTTGGGCCATTTTTTGGGAATTCTGAGGAATTCCCATGTCTGAGTGATGTGCTGGGTCTCAGATCCCTGGAATTCCTCCCCTCCCTGACGGATTTTCTGGAACTCCTCCCCTGCCTGATGGATTTTCTGGAATTCCTCCCCTGCCTGATGGATTTTGGGTTGTTTTAGGGAATTCTGATGAATTCCCATGTCTGAGTGAGGTGCTGGTGCACAGATCCCTGGAATTCCTCCCCTCCCTGACGGATTTTCTGGAACTCCTCCCCTGCCTGATGGATTTTCTGGAACTCCTCCCCTGCCTGATGGATTTTGGGTTGTTTTAGGGAATTCTGATGAATTCCCATGTCTCAGTGAGGTGCTGGTGCACAGATCCCTGGAATTCCTCCCCTGCCTGATGGATTTTCTGGAATTCCTCCCCTGCCTGACGGATTTTGGGGCCATTTTTGGGGAATTCTGAGGAATTCCCATGTCTGAGTGAGGTGCTGGGTCAGATCCCTGGAATTCCTCCCCTCCCTGACGGATTTTCTGGAACTCCTCCCCTGCCTGATGGATTTTCTGGAATTCCTCCCCTGCCTGATGGATTTTGGGTTGTTTTAGGGAATTCTGATGAATTCCCATGTCTCAGTGAGGTGCTGGTGCACAGATCCCTGGAATTCCTCCCCTCCCTGACGGATTTTCTGGAATTCTCCCCCACCTGACAGTTTTCGGGGCCGTTTCACGCCGAATTCCCACACCTCCCTGAGCACGAACCAAACCAATCCCAACCACCTGGAAATCACCACGCCGCCGCCGCCGCTCGCCAATTTATTCCGGACGCACGGACCTGGGTTACAAAAACCAGAACTCCCGTCTCTCCGTCCGTTTTCTCCCCTTTCCCCGCCGTTTTCCCTCCCCTCAGCGCGACGCGCGCGGGCCGCCCACGTGCAGGCTGTAGAAGGCCCAGGGCTCGGGGACGTAGATCACCCCGGGGTATTTTTTCCGGAGGGTGGGATCGTTCCAGAGCCAGCCCACCCAGGCGGCGATGAGGAGGAGGGCGAGGAGGAAGGAGTGCAGGAGGAAGAGGCCGTTGCTGTCCAGCGCCAGCCCCTGGCGCCGCTGGCGCAGCACCAGCGCCGTCATGGCGAAGAAGGTGAAGAGGAAGAGGAGGAAGATCTGGCCCTCGGTCACCAGGTACCTGCGGGGGAACGCCCGTGAGCACGGAGAAGAGCCCGGGATTTGGGAATGCCCGTGAGCACGGAGGGGAGTCCGGGATTTGGGAACGCCCGTGAGCAGGGAGAAGAGTCCGGGATTTGGGAACGCCCGTGAGCACAGAGGGGAGTCCGGGATTTGGGATCAGAGGTGAGCACAGAGGGGATTCCGGGATTTGGGATCAGAGGTGAGCCCGGGGAGGAGTCCAGGATTTGGGGTGCAGTGCTGAGCCCAGGAGTGCAGGGAGAGCAATCCCAGATTTGGGATCAGTGGGAATCCTGGGATTGCAGGGAGAGAATTCTCAGATTTGGGATCAGTGGTGAGCACGGAAGTGCATCCCCAGATTTTCTGGGATCAGTGCTGATCCTGGGATTGCAGAGAGCATTCCCAGATTTGAGATCATTGGTGACCCTGGGAATGAAAGGAGAGCATTCCCAGATTTGGGATCAGTGCTGATCCTGGGATTGCAGAGATCATTCCCAGCTTTCCTGGGACCACCGCTGATCCTGGGAATTCAGGGAGAGCATTCCCAGATTTTCTGGGATCAGTGGGAATCCCAGGAGTGCAGGGAGAGCATTCCCAGACTTGGGATCACCACTTATCCCAGGACTGCAGAGAGCATTCCCAGATTTTACGGCACCAACACTGATCCCAGGAATTCAGGGCGAGCATTCCCAGCTTTCCTGGGATCACCGCTGATCCCGGGAATTCAGGGCGAGCATTCCCGGATTTGGGATCACCGCTGATCCCGGGAATTCAGGGCGAGCATTCCCGGATTTGGGATCACTGCTGATCCCGGGAACTCAGGGCGAGCATTCCCGGATTTGGGATCACTGCTGATCCCGGGAACTCAGGGCGAGCATTCCCAGCTTTCCTGGGACCAGCGCCACCCCCGGAGCTGTCCCGGCTTCCCGGGATCCGATTCCCACGAGGTCCAGTTTGATTTTTCCAGCCCCGGGGAGCGCTGGGGACAGGAGACGCTCTTCCCGAGGAATTCCCGGAGCATTCCCAGGGAATTCCCGGGGCACTCACCAGTAGTAGAGGCTGCTGGGTCCCACCAGGAGCAGGGCGGCCGGGGGCATCCCGATCCCGCTCCCGATCCCGCTCCGCTCCGCCGCGGGCGTGAAGCAGCCGGTGAAGTAAATGAAGAGGATCAGGAAAAACGGGATGTACCTGCAGGAGCCAGCCATTCCCAGAACATGGAAAAGGGCATCGGGGCCACTCCCCCCCCCAAAAAAAAAAAGGGAGCTGCTCCCGAGGGATTCCCTGCGGGGAGAATTCCTGACGCAGCCACCGGAGCAGGGATCGGAATTCCCGACATCCCCGGGCAGGAAAAAAAAAACCCCCAACGTGCCCGGAGCAATTCCAGCACGGCAGAATTCCCAAAAAACATCTGGGGAAGGGAAGGGAAGGGAAGGGAAGGGAAGGGAAGGGAAGGGAAGGGAAGGGAAGGGAAGGGAAGGGAAGGGAAGGGAAGGGAAGGGAAGGGAAGGGAAGGGAAGGGAAGGGAAGGGGAAAGGAGAAATTCCCTTCCCAGCACTCCGGGAATCCCGAAGTGGCCAGGAGAGAATTCCCAGCGCTCCGGGAGCGGCTCCAGGCCCTGCTGGGGTTGGGGCGTTTGTTTGGGGTGTTTGTGTGTTTGGGGTGTTTGGGTTTTTGTTTGGGTTTTTGTCTGTGTTTTTGGGTGTTGTGTGTTCAGGGTGTTTGTTTGGGTTTTTGTTTGGGGTGTTTGTTGGGGTTTTTGGGGCACAGCTGCGGGTGCTGCCCACCACGAGCCCCCTCCTGCCCACCCCGGGAAGGACGAGCCGGCATCCCAGGAGCGCCACATCCCAAAATCCCAGGAGAGCCACACCCCAAAATCCCTGAGCGCCACATCCCAAAATCCCTGAGCGCCACATCCCAAAATCCCAGGAGAGCCACATCCCAAAGTCCCTGAGCGCCACATCCCAAAATCCCAGGAGAGCCACATCCCAAAATCCCTGAGCGCCACATCCCACAAATCCCCGTGAGCAGAGGGGGTTCCCAGTGCCCCATCCACCCCAATCACCCCATCATCCCCATCCCACAAATCCCAGAGGGAATTCCCGGTGCCAAATCCCCATCCCACAGATCCCAGAGGCGATTCCCAGTGCCAAATCCCCATCCCACAGATCCCAGAGGCGATTCCCAGTGTCCCATCCACCCCAATCCCCCCATTATCCCCATCCCTCAAATCCCAAAGGGAATTCCCTGTGCCAGATCCCCCCAGTCCCGGGGTTGGTTTATCTCCCTTTGGGGTTGGTTTTATCTCCCTTTGGGGTCGGTATTATCCATTTGGGGTCGGTTTTATCCCCTTTGGGGTCGGTTTTATCTCTTTGGGGTCAGTTTTATCCCCTTTGGGGTCGGTTTTATCTCCCTTTGGGGTTGGTTTTATCCCCTTTGGGGTTGGTTTATCTCCCTTTGGGGTTGGTTTTATCTCTTTGGGGTTGGTTTATCTCCCTTTGGGGTTGGTTTTATCCCCTTTGGGGACGGTTTTATCTCTTTGGGGTCGGTTTTATCTCCCTTTGGGCTCGGTTTTATCTCCCTTTGGGGTTGGTTTAATCTCTTTGGGGTCGGTTTTATCTCTTTGGGGTCGGTTTTATCTCATCTCCCTTTGGGGTCGGTTTTATCTCCCTTTGGGGTCAGTTTTATCTCCCTTTGGGCTCGGTTTTATCCCCTTTGGGGTCGGTTTTATCCCCTTTGGGCTCGGTTTTATCCCCTTTGGGCTCGGTTTTATCCCCTTTGGGCTCGGTTTTATCCCCTTTGGGGTCGGTTTTATCTCTTTGGGGTCAGTTTTATCCCCTTTGGGGTTGGTTTTATCCCTTTGGGCTCGGTTTCATCCCCTTTGGGCTCGGTTTTATCCCCTTTGGGGTCGGTTTCATCCCCTCCGGGCTCTGCCTCCCCCCAGATCCATCCCATAACCCCGGAGTCTCACCACATGCAGTGCCCCAGGTACTCGTCGTAGTAATAGAGCAGCTCGAAGGAGTCGATCTGGGCGGGACACGGGAGGAGAATCCCACAAAATCAGCGTCTCCGGGATTATAAACTCGGCTTTGTAGGGCCTGAGCCCAGCCCGGCCCTCGGCGGGGCCAGGGCTGGGATTTATCGTTTATAAATTTAATATTTTATAAACATTCTGCACCCAGCTCAGCCCTCGGCGGGGTCAGGGCTGGGATTTATCATTTATAAATTTAATATTTTATAACCATTCTGCACCCAGCCCGGCCCTCGGAGGGGCCAGGGCTGGGATTTATCATTTATAAATTTAATATTTTATAAACACTTTACACCCAGCTCAGCCCTTACTGGGGTCTCAGGGTTGGGGTTCCTTTATCGTTTATAAATTGTGGGGTTCCTTTATCATTTATAAATTGATATTTTATAAACATTCTGCACCCAGCTCGGCCCTTAGCGGGGGTCAGGGTTGGGGTTCCTTTATAATTTATAAATTGATATTTTAGCAATGTTTGAGCCCATCTCAGCCCTTACCAGGGTCTCGGGTTTGGGGTTCATTTACCATTTATAAATCAATATTTTATCAATATTCCCACCCCTCCTGGGCCGTACCAGGGTCTCAGGTTTGGGGTTCATTTACCATTTATAAATTGACATTTCAGCAACGTTTGAGCCCCTCCCGGGCCATACCAGGGTCTCGGGTCTGAGGTTTGTTAACCATGTATAAATTGATATTTTATCAATATTCCCACCCCTCCGGGCCGTACCAGGGTCTGAGGTTTGGGGTCCATTTACCATTTATAAATTCACATTTTACAGACGTTTCCCACCCCTCTGGGCCATACCAGGGTCTCGGGTCTGAGGTTCGTTAACCATGTATAAATTGATATTTTATCAATATTCCCACCCCTCCCAGGCCGTACCAGGGTCTCGGGTTTGGGGTCCATTTACCATTTATAAATCGGTATTTTACCATGTATAAATTCACATTTTACAGAGGTTTCCCACCCTCCCAGGCTGTACCAGGGTCGGAGGTTTTGGGTCCATTTACCATTTATAAATCGATATTTTATCAATATTCCCACCCCTCCCAGGCCGTACCAGGGTCTCATATTTGGGGTCCATTTACCATTTATAATTTCACATTTTACAGACGTTTCCCACCCCTCCTGGGCCGTACCAGGGTCTCAGGTTTGGGGTCCATTTACCATTTATAAATCGATATTTTACCATGTATAAATTCACATTTTACAGAGGTTTCCCACCCTCCCAGGCCGTACCAGGGTCTCATATTTGGGGTCCATTTACCATGTATAAATTCACATTTTACAGACGTTTCCCCCCCTCCCAGCCCGTACCAGGGTCTCGGGTTTGGGGTCCATTTACCATGTATAAATCGATATTTTACCATGTATAAATTCACATTTTACAGAGGTTTCCCCCCCTCCCAGCCCGTACCAGGGTCTCGGGGCGCAGCGCCCTGATGACGGGGTTCTCCCGCACGGACAGGTGGTGCTGGTAGCCGCTGAAGACGAGCCGGTGGTTGACCGAGTCCCCCACCAGGTGGATGCTGGCGCCCATCACCAGCGTGATGATGCTGACGTAGAGCACGGAGCGCGGCAGCGCCCGCGGGGAGCGCTCGATGAGCTGCGCACGGGGGACAGCGGGGACAGCTGGGACAGCGGGGACACACCCTGGGACAGCTGGGGACAGCTGGGACAGCTGGGGACAGCTGGGGACAGCTGGGGACAGCTGGGGACAGCTGGGGACAGCTGGGGACACGGCCTGGGACAGCTGGGACAGCTGGGGACATCCTGGGGACACAGCCTGGGACAGCTGGGGATACCCTGGGGACAGCTGGGGACAGCTGGGACAGCCTGGGGACAGCTGGGGACACCGCCTGGGACAGCTGGGACAGCTGGGGACACAGCCTGGGACAGCTGGGACAGCTGGGGACACCGCCTGGGACAGCTGGGGACATCCTGAGGGCACCTGAGGGCATCCTGGGGGCACCCTGGGGACAGCTGGGACAGCTGGGGACAGCTGGGGGCATCCTGGGGGCACCCTGGGGACAGCCTGGGACAGCTGGGAACAGCTGGGGACACAGCCTGGGACAGCTGGGGACAGCTGGGAACATCCTGGGACAGCTGGGGACATCCTGGGGACATCCTGGGGGCAGCTGGGGACATCTGGGGACAGCTGGGGACAGCTGGGACAGCTGGGGACATCCTGGGGACATCTGGGGACACACCCTGGGACAGCTGGGGACAGCTGGAGATATCTGGGGACACCCTGGGGACACCTGGGGACAGCTAGGACACATCCTGGGACAGCTGGGGACACCCTGGGGACATCCTGGGGACACCCTGGGGACTCCTGGGGGCACTTGGAAACACTTGGGGACATTTTGAGTCAAATTTGAGTCCATTTTGTGTCCATTTTGGGACTATTTGGGGTCCATTTTGTGACCAGTTTGTGTCCATTTTGGGATTGAGGCATATTCAGGTGCTCTTTAAAAGGTGGCACCACAAATCCTTTAACCTTTTGCTGGCAGGAATTTGGGAATAACCAACATCCTAAAAACCTCTGAAACATCCCAAAACCGGGAACGGGAAAATCCCTGGGTGTTCCCAGGTTTTCCTGACTCCTGGAGCCAGAATTCCAGAGGGAAGGGGGAAATTGAGGCATATTCAGGTGCGCTTTAAAAGGTGGCACCACAAATCCCTCTTAACTCTCCCATGCTGGGAAAAATTCGGGAATAACACCCTAAAAACCTCCGAAACCTCCCAAAACCGGGAACGGGAAAATCCCTGGGCATTCCCAGGTTTTTACCTTGAGCAGCAGGAAGGGGGTGATGACGTTGTAGGCCATGTGGAAATAATCCCCAGCGCTGGGTTTGTTCAGGGGGAACCATTCCAGAGGGAGGATGATCTGGGGAGAGAGGGAAGAGCAGCACGTCCGACACGGCCGGGAAAACGCCGGGATTGCTCGGGAACGCCGGCCTGGACTGCAAGGGGCCAAGCTGGGCAGCTCCTCCTGGGAGCAAACTTCCCAAAAATCTCCCCCTGGAAGTTTTCGCTCCTAGCCCTGCCCTGTGCTGGCCGGTTGTGGATCCAGCGTTTGGGCTCTGATCCCATTCCTGTCTCCCTTTTCCCTGCTTTAATTTCCCTGATCCCATTCCGGTTTCCATTTCTCCTGGTTTAATTTCCCTGATCCCATTCCCATTTCCCTTTTCCCTGGTTTAATTTCTCCGATCCCATTCCCGTTTCCCTTTTTCCTGTTTGTTTTCTCTGATCCCATTCCCGTTTCCCTTTTCCCTCTTTAATTTCCCTGATCCCATTCCCGTTTCCATTTTTCCTGTTTGTTTTCTCTGATCCCATTCCTGTTTCCCATTTCCCTGGTTTAATTTCCCCCATCCCATTCCCGTTTCCCCTTTCCCCCTTTCTTTTCCCCGATCCCATTCCAGTTTCCCATTTCCCTGGTCTGTTTTCCCCAATCCCATTCCCATTTCCCTGGTCTGTTTTCCCCAATCCCATCCCCGTTTCCCTTTTCCCCCTTTCTTTTCCCCAATCCCATTCCCATTTCCCATTTCCCTGGTCTCTTTTCCCCCATCCCATTCCCGTTTCCCTTTTCCCCCTTTCTTTTCTCCCATCCCATTCCCATTTCCCATTTCCCCGGTCTGTTTTTTCCCATCCCATTCCCGTTTCCCTTTTCCCTGGTCTGTTTTCCCCCATCCCATTCCCGTTTCCCCTTTCCCCCCTTTCTTTTCCCCGATCCCATTCTCATTTCCCTGGTCTGTTTTCCCCCATCCCATTTCCCATTTCCCTGGTCTGTTTTCCTCCATCCCATCCCCGTTTCCCTTCTCCCCCTTTCTTTTCCCCCATCCCATCCCCGTTTCCCTTTTCCCCCCTTTCTTTTCCCCGATCCCATTCCCGTTTCCCTTTTCCCCCTTTCTTTTCCCCCATCCCATTCCCTTTCCCCCCTTTCTTTTCCCCCATCCTATTCCCGTTCCCCCCTCTCCAGCTCCGTTCCCCGCCGTCCCGGGGCTCTCCCGTGCCGGGGCTCTCCCGTCCCGCTCCCGCGCTCACCATGGCGATGGGGCGCCCGAAGTCCAGCACCCAGTTCTGCAGGGTGAAGTAGAACCACAGGTCCAGGTGGAAGGGGGCCGCGCCGGGAGCGCCCTGCGCCGCGCCCGCGCCGTGCCTGGGGGGACGCGGGGGCACGGGCAGCGCTGCAGGGCCGGAGCCGCTCTCCCGCCCCCAGCCCGCGCTTCCCCGCCCCTGGAATCCCCTGCCATGCCTCCCTGCCCGGGCTCTCCCCAGCGAGGAGTTAAAACGAGAGGATTTTTAATAATTTTTAACTCCCGGGAGCTGAGCTGAGGGCGAAATCCCTGATGGAATTCCAGCAGCGGGACGCTCTGGATGCGCCACCGCCTCCAGCCCAGCACCCTCCGCAGCCCCGAATGCACCTCCCGAGCTTCTCCTCCCTGCAGGAAAAGCAGGATCCATCCCTCCCCTGGCGCTGGGATCAGCTGGACCAGGCTGGAGCCCATGGAAGCGTCCCTGCCCAGGGAGCGGGAGGATCCCTTCCACCCCAAAACCACTCCGGGGTGAGGATGGGGCAGCCTGGAGGAGCTGGGAATGCTGCGGCTCCCGGGGAGAGGCTGGCAAAGCCGGCACGGGCTGGGAGAAGGGCGGGATGCTCGGGAGAGCCCAGCGGGGGAACCCCGGGGGAGCCTGACCCGGGCATGTCCCGGACCCCGAACCTCGGGATGTCCCGGACCCCGAACCTCGGGATATCCCGGACCCCGAACCTCGGGATGTCCCGGACCCCGAACCTCGGGATATCCCGGACCCCGAACCTCGGGATGTCCCGGACCCGGGGATATCCCGGATCCCGAACCTCGGGATGTCCCGGACCCCGAAACTCGGGATGTCCCGGACCCTGATCCCTGGGATATCCCTGACCCTGACCCCGGGGATGTCCCGGACCCTGATCCCTGGGATATCCCTGACCCTGACCCGGGGATGTCCCAGACCCCGAACCTCGGGATATTCCGAACCCTGACCCTTGGGATATCCCTGACCCTGACCCCGGGATATCCCGGACACCGAACCCAGGGACGTCCCGGACCCTGATCCTTGGGATATCCCGGATCCCGATCCTTGGGATGTCCCGGACCCTGATCCTTGGGATGTCCCTGACCCGGGGATGTCCCTGATCCCAGGGATATCCCTGACCCCGGGGATTTCCCGGACCGTGACTCCGTGGACATCCGAACCCCGCCGCATCCGGGGACGGTACCGGGGAAGGGGCCGAGCTTCTTCTCCCGGCGGGGCTGGACGGGGTGAAGATCCCCGAGGACCATGGGGTGCATTTTCCCCTTCCCGACCCCCCCCGCCCCGCTCCGAGCCCCGGCCGCGCTCACCTGCCCGGGTAGAGCGGCCCGGCGGGCGGGGGCGAGCCCGGGGCCGCCGCGGGGAACGGCCGGCGCCGCACCGAGCCCTGCATCGGCCCGGCCGGGGGCTCCCGGGGCCGCTCCCGGAGCCCAGGCCCGTCCCGCTGCCGATCCCCGCTCCCGGCCGCTCCCGGCCCGGCCCGCGGAGCAGCGGCGGCTGCGCGGGGGCGGCTCCGGGCCCGCCCCGCCGGGGCGGAGACAGCGCCGGGCCTGGGGCATCCATAGCTCCATGGGCTCAGCTCCACAGGCCCGGCTCCACGGGCTCAGCTCCACGGGCTCAGCCCCGCCGGGGCGGAGACAGCGCCGGGCCTGGGGCATCCATAGCTCCATGGGCTCGGCTCCACGGGCTCAGCTCCACGGGCTCAGCTCCACGGACACAGCTCCACGGGCTCAGCCCCGCCGGGGCGGAGACAGCGCCGGGCCTGGGGCATCCATAGCTCCACAGGCCCGGCTCCACGGGCTCAGCTCCACGGACACAGCTCCACGGGCTCAGCTCCACGGGCTCAGCTCCACAGGCCCGGCTCCACGGGCTCAGCCCCGCCGGGGCGGAGACAGCGCCGGGCACGGTGTGTCCATCGCTCCACAGGCCCGGCTCCACGGGCTCAGCTCCACGGGCTCAGCTCCACGGGCTCAGCTCCACGGGCTCAGCTCCCCGGGCCCAGCCCCACGGGCTCGGCTCCACGGGCTCAGCTCCACGGGCTCAGCCCCGCCGGGGCGGAGACAGCGCCGGGCCTGGGGCATCCATAGCTCCACGGACACAGCTCCACGGACACAGCTCCACGGGCTCAGCCCCGCCGGGGCGGAGACAGCGCCGGGCCTGGGGCATCCATAGCGCCACAGGCGCGGCTCCACGGGCTCAGCTCCACGGGCTCAGCTCCGCGGGCTCAGCTCCACGGACACAGCTCCACGGGCTCAGCTCCACGGGCTCAGCCCCGCCGGGGCGGAGACAGCGCCGGGCCTGGGGCATCCATAGCTCCACAGGCCCGGCTCCACGGGCTCAGCTCCACGGACACAGCTCCACGGGCTCAGCTCCACGGGCTCGGCTCCACGGGCCCAGCTCCACGGGCTCAGCTCCACGGGCCCAGCCCCACGGGCTCGGCTCCACAGGCCCGGCTCCACGGGCTCGGCTCCACGGACACAGCTCCACGGGCTCAGCCCCATGGGCCCGGCTCCACGGTCTCGGCTCCACGGGCTCAGCCCCGCCGCTCCCAGCACCGGGAAAGCGGCAGGACCGGCGTTAACCCCCGGTGTGCCGGGCCGTGAGGGGCTCCAGCAGGCTGGGATGCTCCAGGACATTCCATGCAAATCCATCGCTCCGAGCCCGAGGTTTACTGGGAAGGAGGAGCTGGATCTGGCCGCTGCTTTTGCTGAGTTTCCATTTCCGTGGATCACGGCGCCGCTCCGTTCCCTGTTCTCGGTTCTGGCTGGATAAATCCATCGGGATGGGTTTATCCATCCGCGCAGGGAGGGATTCGCAGCCCTCGGGGTTAATTCGCACTCGCCGGGGTTTGGAGTTTTGGGTTTGAATCGGGAGGTGCATCCTGCCATGGGCAGGGACATCTTCCCAGGATTGTCCCAGGCTGCTCCAAGCCTGGCCTCGGACACTTCCAGGGATGAAGGATTCCTCACCACCCTCACGGGGAACAAAGTCTGAGGCACCAAAACCCTCCTCGAGGGCTTGGTTTGGGCAGGGGTCATCCCTGGGCTGGGAGCCCTGTGTGTCCCGGCCTGTTCCCCGTTCCCTTGGACACAGAATCATGGCAGGACGATCCCTGGGAGCTGTGGAATTCCTTCCACTGCAGAATCCTGGAATTCTGCTCCCAGCCCGAATTCTGGGCTCCCAGAAGCAGGCCAAAGGGAGATTTGGGGATCTCCCCCCCCGATGCCACCCCTGCTCCCCCAGCAGGACACGGGTGGCGCCTGGAAAAACATCCCGGAAAAGCGGAGGAGATCATCGAGATAACGGAGCCACTTAATCCCACCGGGACCCTGCTCGTGTCACCCTGTGCCCGACACGGCTTCGTGGTTCCGTCCCCTGGTGTCCCCCGGTGTCCCCCGGTGTCCCCCGGGCTCTGGCCACTGCTCCCTGGATAACGCACGCCCCTCAAAGAGCCGCGGCTCCGGTGTCAGGGCTCGGAATCCGTCCTTAACGAGGGACCGGATCCCCCAGGGGACGGTGGCGCTGCAGACGGGGCCCGGCCGCGTCCCGGTTCCGCCGGCGGCTGGTGGCACCGGCGACGGGGCGTTGGGGTGACAGGAGGCTGGTGGCACCGGCGACGGGGCGTTGGGGTGACCGGCGTGTGACGGGGCCGGCGGATGCGTCCCCAAAAGCGGGGAGAGGGAGGGTGAGCGCGTGCTGGGCCGGGGGCACGGCTGAGGTGATGGGAGCTGCTGGCAGTGGCTTAAGAACGGAGAGAAACCCGGCCTAGCTGAACAGAGATGAGCCCAGTCTAAGCCAGCCCAGCCTGACCTGGTCCAGCTGAACCCAGCCCAGTCCAGCTGAACAAATTCCAGCCCAGTCCAGTCCAACCGACACAACCCAGCCCAGTCTAAGCCAGCCCAGCCTGACCTGGTCCAGCTGAACCCAGCCCAGCTCAGCTGAACAAATTCCAGTCCAACCCAATCCAGTCCAACAAACCCCGCCCAGTCCAACCCAATCCAACCAACTCAACCCAGTCCAGTCCAACCCAGTCCAGTCCAACCCAGTCCAACTGAACAAATTCCAGCCCAGTCCAGTCCAACCGACCCAACCCAGCCCAACCCAGTCCAACCCAGCCCAATCCAATCCAATCCAACTGAACAAATTCCAGCCCAGCCCAGGACTCGTGACGCGCCGTCCATCCTCGCTATAGCCACGGCCGGGCTCTTGTGCTGCCCGAGGTGCACCTTTGAAGGCCTTTAATAAACGCCCCCTTTGTTCCTTTAACACCATCCAGCCTCTGCTCCAGGCAGCCTC
This sequence comes from Hirundo rustica, assembly GCF_015227805.2. Classification (NCBI taxonomy): domain Eukaryota; kingdom Metazoa; phylum Chordata; class Aves; order Passeriformes; family Hirundinidae; genus Hirundo; species Hirundo rustica. The sequence goes on from NC_053462.1 coordinate 19,261,323, forward strand.
TCGAGGCGCCACTTCCTTGGCCTCCACTCTCTGGAGCGCTTTTCCAGCCAAGCTCCATTCAGGATCCTGGAATGCCTGAGCCTGGTCTACACTCTCTGAGATGCTTTTCCAGCAAAGATCCGTTCGGGATCCTGGAGCAGCTGAGCTTTGCCTCCACTCTCAGGATCGCTTTTCCAGCCTCACTCTTTGAGATCCCAGAACACCGGAGCTTGGTCTCTGCTCTCAGGATCGCTTTTCCAGCCTAACTGTGAGATCCCAGAACACCCGAGCTTGGTCTCCTCTCTTAGGATCGCTTTTCTCCCCAAGCTCCGTTCAGGAGCCCAGAACACCCGAGCTTGGTCTCCACTCTCTGGATCATTTTTACAGCCAAGCTCCGTTCAGGACCCCAGAACACCCGAGCTTGGCCTCCACTCTCAGGATCATTTTTCCAGTCAAGCTCCGTTCAGGAGCCCAGAACACCCGAGCTTGGTCTCCACTCTCTGGATCATTTTTCCAGTCAAGCTCCGTTCAGGAGCCCAGAACACCCGAGCTTGGCTTCCACTCTCAGGATCGCTCTCCCCCGGCTCCGCCCGCTCTCCCGGAACGCCGCGTTCGGGCCGCAGTTGCCGGCCGGCCCCGCTGAGGCCGCGGGCGCAGCGCGGCGGTTCCGGGTCTCAGCGCGGCGGTTCCGGGTCGCAGTGGGGCAGTTCCGGGTCGCAGTGGGGCAGTTCCGGGTCGCGGCGCGGCGGTTCCGGGGCGGAGCGCGGCGGTGCCGGCCGGGCCCGCGCTCCGGGCGGGGGGGGCCGCGCCTTGGCTGCCGGGCCGCGGCTGCGCTGCCGCCGGGGCCGGGGCCGAGGCCGGGGCTGGGTCCGGCGCGGAGCGGGGGGCGGCGAGCCCCGGGGCGGCCGCATGTTCGCCCCGCGGGGCGCCGCGGCAGGACGGAGCGGGCCGGGGCAGAGCCGGGCCGGCCCGAGCGGGGCCGTTGCGGGCGGCGGGGCCGCGCGGAGGCGGAGGCGGCCATGGAGGGGCTGGCGGGGTACGTGTACAAGGCGGCCAGCGAGGGCCGGGTGCTCACCTTGGCCGCGCTGCTGCTGAATCGCTCCGAGAGCGACATCAAGTACCTGCTGGGCTACGTGAGCCAGCACGGCGGGCAGCGCTCCACGCCGCTCATCATCGCCGCCCGCAACGGGCACGCCAAGGTGGTGCGGCTGCTGCTGGAGCATTACCGCGTCCACACGCAGCAGACCGGCACCGTCCGCTTCGACGGGTACGTGAGGCACGGCCTGGCCTGGGGAGAGCGGGGCTGGCGGGGCCCCGTGGGCCTCGGGCAGGGAGCGCTGCTCCGGGGATCGCCGGGGTTCGTTCGGGAGCGTTCTCCAGCGGAGAGTGTTCCGTGACCCGGTGGGGTTTGCAGCTCTGTGATCTGTGACGTGATGGTCCTTATGGGCTCTTTCCAGTTCAGACTGTTCCATGACCTGGTGGTGCTTCTGGGGCCCTTGCAGCTCTGTGTTCTGTGACATGATGGTCTTTGTGGTTCTTTCTAGTTCATTCTATTCCGTGACCTAGTGGTCTTTGTGGAGCCCTTGCAGCTCTGTGTTCTGTGACATGATGGTCCTGGTGGGTTCTTTCCAGTTCGTTCTATTCCGTGACCTGGTGGTGCTTGTGAGTTCTTTTCAGCTCAGACTGTTCTGTGACTTGGTGCTCCTCGAGGAGTCCTTCTAGCTCAGGGTTCTGTGACCTGGTGGTGCTTGTGGTCCCAGCTCAGACTGTTCCATGACCTGGTGGTCCTTGTAGGGCTCTTCCACCTCTGTGTTCTGTGACATGGTGGTCCTGGTGGGTTCTTTCCAGTTCATTCTATTCCACGACCTGGTGATGCTTGTGAGACCCTTGCAGCTCTGTGTTCTGTGATTTGGTGATGCTGGTGGGTTGTTTTCAGCTCAGAGTATTCCGTGACCTGGTGCTCCTTGTGGAGTCCTTCCAGCTCAGGGTTCTGTGACTTGGTGGTGCTTGTGGGGTCCTTCCAGCTCAGGGTTCTGTGACTTTTTTGGTGCTTCTGGGCCTCTTTCAGCTTGGGCTCTTCTGTGAGCTGGTGCTCCTTTGTGGTCCCAGCTCAGATTATCCCATCACCTGGTGCTCCTGGTGGGTTCTTTCCAACTCAGACTGTTCCATGACCTGATGGTCCCTTGTGGGCCCCTTCCAGCTCAGGGTTCCGTGACTTGTTGGGCCTTGTGGGCCTCTTCACCTCAGTCTATTCTGTGTCTTGGTGAACCTTGTGGATCTCTTCCAGCTCAGGCTATTCCCTGACTTGATGGTCCCTTGTGGATTCTTTCCAGCTCAGTATTCTGTGACTCGTTGGTCCCTGTGGTCCCGGCTCAGAACATTCCATGACTTTTTGGGCCTTGTGGGCCCTCCCAGCTCAGTGTTCTGTCACTCGGTGTCCTTGTGGGCCCTTCCAGCCCAGGCTGTTCTGTGATCCTGGCTCCTGCAGCTCACACTGTTGTGTCACCTGGTGGCCCTTGGGAGCCCTTCCCAGCGCTGATTATGCTGTGGCTTGGTGGTGCCTGTGTGTCCCTCCCACCCCAGCTTATTCCATGTCCTGGTGGCCCTGTCTGGCCCTGTCCAGCTCAGCATTCTGTGATTTTTTTTGGCCCTTGTGAGTCCCTCCCATCCCAGATTTTTCTGTGATTTTTTGCCCCGTGGGTCCCTTCCATCCCTGATTTTTCTGTGATTTTTTGCCCCTGTGGGTCCCTTCCATCCCGGATTTTTCTGTGATTTTTTGCCCCTGTGGGTCCCATCCCAGATTATTTTGGGATTTTTGGCCCTTGTGAGTCCCTTCCATCCCAGATTATTCTGGGATTTTTTGGCCCTTGTGAGTTGCTTCCATCCCAGGTTGTTCTGTGATTTTTTACCCCTATGAGTCCCTTCCCTCCCAGATATTTCTGTGATTTTTTTGGCCCTTGTGAGTCCCTTCCCTCCCAGATTTTTCTGGGATTTTTTGGCCCTTGTGAGTCCCTTCCCTCCCAGATTTTTCTGTGATTTTTTTTACCCTTGTGGGACCCTTCCAACCCAGATTTTTCTGTGATTTTTCACCCTTGTGGGTCCCTTCCAAGTCTCATCCGTGATCTCTTCCCTGCCCTCCGTGGGCCTCAGCAGACTCCCAGGAGGATCTGTTCCTGGATTTTCCCCAGGAGGATCTGTCCCCGGATTTTCCCCAGGAGGATCTGTTCCTGGATTTTCCCCAGGAGGATCTGTTCCTGGATTTTCCCCAGGAGGATCCGTTCCTGGATTTTCCCCAGGAGGATCTGTTCCCGGATTTTCCCCAGGAGGTTCTGTCCCTGGATTTTCCCCAGGAGGATCCGTTCCCGGATTTTCCCCGGGAGGATCTGTTCCTGGATTTTCCCCAGGAGGATCCGTTCCCGGATTTTCCCCGGGAGGATCTGTTCCTGGATTTTCCCCAGGAGGATCTGTTCCCTGATTTTCCCCAGGAGGTTCTGTCCCTGGATTTTCCCCAGGAGGATCCGTTCCCGGATTTTCCCCGGGAGGATCTGTTCCTGGATTTTCCCCAGGAGGATCTGTTCCCTGATTTTCCCCAGGAGGATCTGTTCCTGGATTTTCCCCAGGAGGATCTGTTCCCGGATTTTCCCCAGGAGGATCCGTTCCCGGATTTCCCCCGGCACAGAGGGGAGGCTGGCAGTGCCCAGCGCCCTCCTTCCTGCTGGTTTTAAAACCAGTTCCTGACACCCCCTGCTGAACATCCCGCGGGTGTTGGAGACGCCCAGACCCGGTGATTTTCTGATGAATAAAGCCGGTGTGGTCGGGGATCCCACCTGACGAGCCATAAATGCCTTTTCCAGTCAGGAATTCCCCGTGTGGAGCTGTGGACAGGATAATCTCAGCCCAGAGTGGCTTTGCTGGGACATTTTTGCCGCTGCAGGTGACGGTGACGTCGGGAAGGGTTTCTCAGCCCCTTCAGTTTTAATTTTCAAACGCAGAATCGCTTCCCTGCGTGGTTTGATTTTTATTTTTTATTCCTTCCTTTTCCCTTCCAGCTGGTTTTTTGTTGTTGTTTTGGTTTGGTTTTTTGGTTGTTGTTTTGGTTTGGTTTTTTGGTTGTTTTGTTTTGTTTTGGGTTTTTTTTTTGTTGTTTTTTTTGTGTGCGTGTGTTTTGTGTGTTTTGTTTTTTTGAGTTTATTTTTGTGGGGTTTTGTTGTGGTTTTCTGTTTGTTTGTTTTGGGGTTTTTTTGTTTGTTTGTGTTTTTTGTTGTTTGTTTTTTTTTTGTTTTTTGGTGTTTGTTGTTGTTTTGGTTTGGGGTTTTTTTTGTTTGTTTGTTTTGTTTTGTGGGGGGTTTTTTGGTTTGTTTTTTGGGGTTTTTGGCTTTTTTTGTGGGGTTTTTTTTCCCCCCCTCCATCAGAAGCAGGTTGAGAATTCCCGGGATGAGAATTCCTGGAGGAAGGGCCTCCTGCCTCACGGCTCACACGCTGGATTTCTGCCTGGCCGGGCTGGGGGTGTGTGTTTTCCAGAGGCTGTGCCTGGCACGGATTGAAGGAGGAGTTGTGGGAGGCACAATGGATGCAGGGAGAGGAGCGGAGCCCGTGTGATTCCCTAGGGATTGCTGTTCCTCGGATAAACTGGCTCCTCTCCTTCGGGCTTTCCACCTGGAACCTCAGAACACCAAAAAAAAAAAACCCCAAATCACCTCTTGTTCATAAAAAAATCCCCTCTTCCTGCTTAGATACAGAAATATTTTTGTGGGATTATTTATAAAAAACCGGGAATTTCTCGCTGGGAATTCTCTCCGGGATCTTAAAGAGGTTGGATTTGCCAACAGTTGCTGTGGAGCTACGAGTGCTTCACCAGACGATTAAAAATGGCTGTGAAAGTGGAATTTGGGCTGATCTTAGGATATTTTAACTTTGGGGAACGTGGTTGCTTGGAAATCTTTGCCCCCCCCCCCCTTGTGTTTGGGACGTGCCTGTTTCTTCATTTAGATCCCTCAAAAACCGGGGGACGGGAAAGACAAATCCTTTTCTTTTGTGGGCTGGGCTCAGGGAATGGAAACGGCGTGAAAAACGGGCTCTGTCCCCTCATTTCCCCGTTATCTGCGGGGCCGCCGTGTGACGCAGGTCTGTGGAACGGCCCGGCTCAGAACTTCCGCTTTTTCAGGTTTTTGTTTTCTTCCCGAGGTTGCCGGGCTGGTTCAGGGCCCGGGATCTTGAGCAGGGAAGCAGCTCAGGGAGAGGGGACAGGGGAAGCGAGAAAATGAGTGATTTTGAAGCCGGTTTTGCCTCCAGGGTTGTTGCTGATGTCTGAATCAGGTTTTTTTTTTTTTTTGAGTCAAAATACCCATTTTAAGCTTTTTCTTGGTCTTTAACGTGTCGCTTGGCGGCACCGAAGGGAGAATTTTAGAGCTCCTCTTCCCAGACCTCTCCAAACCGGGGGCTGGAGTTGGATCTTCCAGGTGGCCAAAGCCCTTTGGCCCCTCCGAAGCTCCGACTTCCAACCCGCTCCCTTCCAGCCTCATTCCTGGGCCGCGGCGATCCCCTTGAGAGGCGGGGACGGGGGCGGGCGCGGGGACGCTTCTGGGAAGAGCCCCAACCCTTAAAACTGTCCCTTGTCCTCCCGTTTCCCTCCCCACCCCCCAGCTTCGTCATCGACGGCGCCACGGCGCTGTGGTGCGCGGCCGGGGCCGGCCACTTCGAGGTGGTCAAGCTCCTGGTGAGCCACGGCGCCAACGTCAACCACACCACGGTGACCAACTCGACGCCGCTGCGGGCGGCCTGCTTCGACGGGCGGCTGGACATCGTCAAGTACCTGGTGGAGAACAACGCCAACATCAGCATCGCCAACAAGTACGACAACACCTGCCTGATGATCGCGGCCTACAAGGGCCACACGGACGTGGTGCGCTACCTGCTGGAGCAGCGCGCCGACCCCAACGCCAAGGCGCACTGCGGGGCCACCGCCCTGCACTTCGCCGCCGAGGCCGGCCACCTGGAGATCGTCAGGGAGCTGGTCAAGTGGAAGGCGGCCATGATGGTCAACGGGCACGGCATGACGCCGCTGAAGGTGGCCGCCGAGAGCTGCAAGGCCGACGTGGTGGAGCTGCTGCTGGCGCACGCCGACTGCGACAGGAGGAGCAGGATCGAGGCTCTGGAGCTGCTGGGGGCCTCGTTTGCCAACGACAGGGAGAACTACGACATCTTGAAGACGTACCACTATCTGTACTTGGCCATGCTGGAGAGGTACCGCGACAGCCAGAACGTCATCGAGAAGGAGGTGCTCCCCCGCATCGAGGCGTACGGGAACAGGTCGGAGTGCAGGACGCCTCAGGAGCTGGAGGCCATCAGGCAGGACAGGGACGCCCTGCACATGGAAGGCCTGATCGTGCGGGAGAGGATCCTGGGCTCGGACAACATCGACGTCTCCCACCCCATCATTTACCGGGGCGCGGTCTACGCCGACAACATGGAGTTCGAGCAGTGCATCAAGCTCTGGCTCCACGCCCTGCACCTGCGGCAGAAAGGCAACAGGAACACCCACAAGGACCTGCTGAGGTTCGCCCAGGTCTTCTCCCAGATGATCCACCTGAACGAGCCCGTGAAAGCCAAGGACATCGAGAGCGTCCTGCGCTGCAGCGTGCTGGAGATCGAGCAGGGCATGGCGCGCATCAAGACCATGCTGGACGCCGACGTCCACACGGCCGTGGACAACTACGAGTGCAACATCTTCACCTTCCTCTACCTGGTGTGCATCTCCACCAAGACGCAGTGCGGCGAGGAGGAGCAGTCCCGCATCAACAAGCAGATCTACAACCTGATCCACCTGGACCCGCGCACGCGCGACGGCTCCAGCCTGCTGCACCACGCCGTCAACTCGGGCACGCCCGTCGACGACTTCCACACCAACGACGTCTGCAGCTTCCCCAACGCCCTGGTGGCCAAGCTGCTGCTGGACTGCGGCGCCGACGTCAACGCCGTGGACAACGAGGGCAACAGCCCGCTGCACATCATCGTGCAGTACCACCGGCCCATCAGCGACTTCCTGACGCTGCACTCCATCATCATCAGCCTGGTGGAGGCCGGCGCCCACACGGACATGACCAACAAGCAGAAGAAGACCCCTCTGGATAAAAGCACCACCGGGGTGTCGGAAATCCTCCTCAAAACTCAAATGAAGCTGAGTCTCAAGTGCCTGGCTGCCCGCGCCGTGCGGATCTACAACATCGGCTACCGAAACCAGATCCCCAGAACTCTGGAGGAGTTTGTCCAGTTCCACTAGGCCGCGCCCGCGACGGTTTTTTGTGTTCTTTCTTTTTTTCGTGGTGGTGCTATCCCGGGAGGACGACACCAGGCAGCAGAATACACCCGTGTCCATCAAGTTTGTTTTTCTCCGTTCCTTTGGGTTTCGGGTTCCTCTGGGTTCTCGGGCGGAGACGCTGGAGGGCGGGGAAAAGCGGGAGAAGCCGCCTCCTTGTCCCGTAGTCGAATCCGAGGTTTGGGGGTTTTGGCCCTTTTTTTTCCCCCCCCTTTTCTCGATCAAAAGAATCCCTCCGTTGGCTCTCGGTTTTTCCGAGCAGCACGGAAAGAAACCCCTCCGGGTAAAACTCCTGCTGGGCGTTTCGGGGTCCGATGGGCAAAATCGGATCTCGAACTCCTCGCGGCGAGGCGGGGGAGAGGGAAAAAAACCGGGGGGAATTCCGTGGCGGTCGGGTTAGGAGCGGAGTGCCCGCCCCCGGCTCAGCGCTCTCGTACCTCACCGTGATTTTACGCCTTTTAACGTTTTAAAAAGTCACGTTTTGATTCGGGAATTCCCCTTTTTTGAGCAGCAGTTAGCGGCAGGGCGTGAGGGACGCTCTGTCAGGAAACGCAGGTGGGAATTGGTTCGTTTCCTCGAGCTCCTCGCTGGCGCTGCTCCGGTATCGAATAACCTATGGACAAAACAAAACATTAATAAAAATAACCGGAATCATCGTTTCTTTCTCCATGGTCCCGTCGCTCCCATCCAAACATCATGCATGGATCCCTGGAAACTGGGTAGGGAGTTTGTGCTCGCGTGTGTGTCCCCAACATTTCAAACTGCTTTTTAACTCGGGGTTGGTTTTTCTCTCTCCTTTGGACGCTCGACACGCACCTTTTTTTTGGTTTTTTGGGGGGTTTTTTTGTGGTTTTTTTTTGGACTCAAAAGTCTGTCCGGCTGCACTCTTGGATTCCAGATGCTGTATCCTTCCTAACGGAGCCGCCAAAGAGAGTCTTCCTTGAATCCTGCTTTTCCGAGAAGCGTTGGAGCCTGTGCCTCCCCGAATCGGACTCGAGGATATTTTTCTTTTTTCTTTTTTCTTTTTTTTTTCCCCCCAACCCACCCCCCCCCCTGCGGTTTTTACTCCTTCCAGTTAAAAAAAAAAAAACAAAAAACCTCCTCTTCTTAAAAACTGATTTTTACAGAAAAAAAAAAAAATTAAATTTTTTCTCTCATCGACCTCTCTGCTGAAGGGCGAGTGATTGTACGGGGGGACGTTGCTGTCGCTTGAGAGCTTCTTCGGGAGGAGCGGCGGATGCTCCGACTGGGAAAATGTCGGGACAAGGCTCCTGGGACCCTCTGTTCCTTCCCCACGCAGCTTTTTAACCGTCAGGACGAACGAATGTCCCGTGGGGTTTCGTTGTTCCGTTGGTTTTTATTCTCTAAAAAGAAAAAAAAAAAAAAAGAGAAAAAAAAAGGAAGAACGATCCAGGTAGAACTTTCCGGGCGAGGTTCGGGGGCACGCGTTTCTATTTGTACGGCAAGGAAATAAACGTTGAATGTGGAATTGACCTCGGGGTTCCTGGGGTTTGTCCGGGGTTTTGTGTCCTCGGAGGGGAAAGCGTGAGGGTGGGGTTTAGGTTCTCCAGAGGAGCTGTGGGTTCCACGTCCCTGGAATTGTCCTGAGGCCCGGTTGGAGCAGGCTGGGGTGGTGGAAGGTGTCATTTTCCCAAGGATTCCAAAGGAAATTCCTGGCGGTCGATTCCAGGGCTGAGCGCTGGGTGTTGTGTCCTTGGAGGGAAAAGCTTTAGGATCAGGTCCTGGAATTGTCCTGAGGCTGGGTTGGAGCAGGCTGGGATGGTGGAAGGTGTCATATTCCCAAGGAGAGGATTCCAAAGGAAATTCCTGGCGGTCGATTCCACTGCTGAGCTTTTCCAGGGAAAAGCTTTGGGATCAGCTTTAGGATCAGGTTCTCCAGAGGAGCTGTGGGTTCCACGTCCCTGGAATTGTCCTGAGGCCGGGTTGGAGCAGGCTGGGATGGTGGAAGGTGTCATTTTCCCGAGGAGAGGATTCCAAAGCGGCAATAAAGATTCCTGGGAGCTGATTCCAAAGCGCTTCCAAGAGCAGGAAGCTCTCTTTGCTGCTCCTGCCTCCGGCGTATTCCCGGTTGTTACCCTGCTTCCCAAAGAATTCCTGCCGCCTGGTGTCACAGGATGCTGTCCTGCCACCGTCCCCGTGTCACCGAAAGCTCTTGGCAAAGGACGGGGAATACCTGTGGAAAAAGCCTTTGGAATCTGGGGTCTTCTCCCCGATTCTGGAATTTTCCTTCCAGTCATTGAAAGCCCTGAGGTTGTCCTTGCTCTCTGCTATTGAAAGCTCCTGGTAGAATTCCTCGGAGCCTCCAGGTGCTGTTTTCCCTGGAAAAGCACGGGGTGAGGTCCCGGGAAGAGCCTGGGATGTTGATGGAGCGGGATCAGCACTGGGAGAGGCAGGAATAAACCCGGAGCTGAGCCGGGCCTTGGAATCCCGATCCCGCTGTCCCCAGGGTCCCGGGAATCCGGGATTCCCGATTATTCCTTGGGAATTATCACATTGGGGTGGACACAAGGGGGGCGGGTGCATCCCGAGCTCCACAGAAATGTGGGAAATCCGGGATTCCCGATTATTCCTTGGGAATTATCACATTGGGGTGGACACAAAGGGGGCAGGTGCATCCCGAGCTCCACAGAAATGTGGGAATTGTGTTCCCGATTATTCCTTGGGAATTATCACATTGGGGTGGACACAAGGGGGGCGCGTGCGTCCCGAGCTCCACAGAAATGTGGGAATTGTGTTCCCGATTATTCCTTGGGAATTATCACATTGGGGTGGACACAAGGGGGGGCAGGTGCATCCCGAGCTCCACAGAAATGTGGGAATTGGGATTCCCGATTATTCCTTGGGAATTATCACATTGGGGTGGACACAAGGGGGGGCAGGTGCGTCCTGAGCTCCACAGAAATGTGGGAATTGGGATTCCCGATTATTCCTTGGGAATTATCACATTCACACAAGGGGGGCAGGTGCATCCCGAGCTCCACAGAAATGTGGGAATTGGGATTCCCAATTATTCCTTGGGAATTATCACATTGGGTGGACACAAGGGGGGCAGGTGCGTCCCGAGCTCCACAGAAATGTGGGAATTGTGTTCCCGGAGTGTTCCCAGGGCACCGGGCACTGGGAGGTGCTGGGGGTGAGCGAGGAGGGTGGAAAATTAAATATAAATTTATATATCTATAAATATATCAATATCAATTTACAGATTTATAAAAATAGGTTTGTATATCAATGTACTTATATATATATATAAATGCATTTCTATATCTCCATCTCAATGTGTGTGTATATATATATTAAAATATCGATTAATTTATAGATATAAAATATATCTACGTGAGTATATATATAAAAATAAATTTTGCATTATGTTTATAGAAGACATAAAATTTATACAGATTATCCATAGATATATAAATACAAATATAAAAATATTTTAATATCTATGTATATGTATACACACATAGATATATACACGGATTTTTAAATATATATATAATATACACACCGATTTTTAAAAATATATATGCATCTATATTATATATGTACAGACATATATAAATTAAAAATCTAAAAATCATAAATATAAAAAATAAATACACATATTGTGTGTGTGTAGATATATGTATATACACAGATACAAAACCACGAGTGTATATAAAATATACATATCTGTGTGCACATATCTATATATATATATAAAAATAACTACAATTATAGGGAATTATATTGAAAATATTTTAATAAATATATACATGTATGGATTTATGCACGTGGATTTATCTAGTTGTATATACAGACACTTTTTATATGTACACACACACATATATAATATATATAACTTGTATGTGTTTGTTTTATATATACACACACGTATATATTCTATATAAATAGGTATCATATATTTATATAAAAATATAAGTAACTATATATGCAAAATGCCTTTATATTTATGTATATACACATGTATATATGATGTGTGCACATCTATTTTATATATACATATAATATACATATGGATATAAATTATATACACATATACGTATCTGTGTATATTTAAAAATAAAAATATATTTATAAGTCTATATAAAATATAAACACAATATAAATATATATAACAATACATGTAGTATATGATATGTTATATACTGTATACTATATATTAGATATCTATAATGGCAACATATAACATCTAGATATCATTATATGGGTTTTTTTTCGAATCAGATATGTTTATATTTATATACATTTTATACAAGATATTATATATCTATAATATATAACAAACATGTTATAGATATAAATATATCTATTTTATATAATCAGATATGTTTTATATTTACATACAATTGTGTATATATTTATATACTAATATAAATAATTTTTTATATTTATATATAGATAATTTTTTAACATATTGAATTTATATATAATTCAATATTTTTATATATTGAAAAAATCCTGCCCATTCCCTGCTGGACTCCGGCTCGTTCCCTGTTTGTGCCGGGATCCAGATCCCGGGAATGTGGCAGGGAGGGATCCCGTGGTTCGGAATCCCCGGATTTGGGCTCTCCGGGGTATCCCTGCGCCCCAGCCGGACCCCTGAGCTCCCAATCCATCCCAAATTGGGAAATGCGCAATTCCCGCTCCAGTGGAGGACGGAAAATCCGATTTGGGATGGGGTTTTTTTATCCCATTCTATATCAAGTTTGGATCTCCCAAAGCTTCCCTCGTCTGCTCATCCCACCCGAGCGCATCCCTTTCAAACCGCCTGGGAAAATCCTCACATCCCATGGGAATAAACGATGGAAAAATTCCAGGATCCAGCCTGGATGGGAGCAAACCCCACCTAACATCCATGGAAAAAGAGACCAGGCACCAGGAGTTTTTAAAACACAGTATCTTTAATCCGTAAAAAATACCGGGAACGGCATTTCCCGCACCCGATCCCGCGTCCGGAATCCTCCGCTCCCCTCTTCTCCATAAAATTAATATTAGCATAAATAATTCCGCTATGCCGGGGGCGCCTTCCCGCCCTTCGGATTCCATGGTTTCCATGGCACCAGCTATGTACAGGTATGGTACAGGTGGGCTCCCCAAACTGCTCTGCTGGGACGAAACTCATCAAACTGCTTCCTAATTAAAAATTTTTTTAAATGATTTTTTAAAATTACTTTTAAATATTATTAATTTTTTTTGGCAGGATCTTTGATTTTTTTTTTTTTTTTTTCCCCTTTCTTTTTCCCTCCTTTCCTTCCTGCTTTGGGAAGAATTATGTACAGCCGGACACCGGAGATTTTGGCGTTTAAGGTGCTTGAAATCACGAGAATTTCATTCAGTGCATTCAGACTAATTAACGCCTCCGCTTAATTAACTCCGCTCGACGAAGGCAGTTTGAGAGCCGCGGCCGGCAGAGCCCGGGATTTGCCGTGGCTCCGCCACGGGAAGGAGCAATCCATGGGGGATTTTTTTTGGGGGGGGGGGTGGATATTAATATTATTTTTATTATTTTAAGGAGTTTTCCAGCCCCGCATCAGGGACCCCTCGCGTCGGTGTCCCCTCGTCTCCGCTGCTGCCGGTTGGAAGCACCTCCGAGGAGAAGGGGGGTTTTTTTTAGGAATTTTTGGTTGGTTGGAGGTGGTTTTTTTTATGGAATCCCAGTTGGAAGCACCTCCGAGTGGAGATTTTCTGGGGAATTTTCCATTAATTCGTGGGGATTTTTATGGAATTCCAGTTAGAAGCACCTCTGAGTAGATATTTTGGGGGGGAAATTTTTGGCTGGCTTGAGGTGCTTTTTGTGGAATCTCAGTAGGAAGCTCCTCTTAGGAGATTTTTTGGGAATTTTCCATTGGTTTGAGGTTTTTTTTTTAATGGAATCCCAGTTAGAAGCACCTCTGAGGAGATTTTTTGGGGGAATTTTCCATTAGTTTGTGGGGTTTTTTTACGGAATTCCAGTTGGAAGCTCCTCTTAGGAGACTTCTGGGGAATTTTCCGTTGTTTCGAGGGGTTTATTTTATGAAATTCCAGTTGGAATTTCCTCCGAGTAGGTTTTTTTGGGGAATTTTTCCCGTTGGTTTGAGGGGTGTTTTTTAGTGCTGTCCCTCATCCTGCTGCAAAGCCGAGCTCAGCCCCCAAATCCCTCGGGATCCCGGGAATCTCCGGAGCTGGGAGGGGTCACTCCGTCCCTTGGGAATTCTGCTCCCGCTCCGCCGCTCGCCGGCGGCTCCCGCTCTTGAAGAACCCGAGCTGCGGGGAGGGAAGAGAAACAAAATCCCGCCGTTATTCCCAGGAGTTTTTTAATGGGAATATCATCTGGAAGTTGGCCCTGGATACAATTTATGTGGAAAAGGAGGTTTCGGAGGAGATTTTGGGGGGTTCTCGGTGGCGTTGAGGAGTCTGTGGAGCGCTGGACACGGATCCATCCAGAGGATCCATCCCAAAATCCATCCCCAAATCCATCCCCAAACTGCTCACCTTCCAGAGCGCCAGGACGAGCAGGGCCAGGAGCAGGAGACCCCCGAAGGTGCTCCCAAGGATGATCCAGATGGGAATCTGCCATTCCTCGGGCTTGGAGATCTCAAAGGTGATCTGGAGGAGAGAGAACACTGCGGGATTCCAGGCGGGGAGAAGGGGGATGGCGGGAATGCCCAGCGCCCCTTCCTCTGGGAATGCTGCGCCCGGGATTTGGCTCCGTTTTCCCGGCGGAATCCGGAGATTCCGGGATCGGAGCCCGGCCCCGGCCGCAGCTGCGCTGAGTTTTTCCAGACGTGGGTCACTCCAGCCCTTCTACCATCCACAGGGATTTCCCCAGCGGGATCAGGGCAGGGATTCCCAAAATTCTGGATCCCCCCCTCTCATCCCAGGGCTCACCTGGCGGCTGGGATCCTCTTCCCGGAAAACGAAGGGGCTCCGGAAGCGCCGCTGGAGCGCGGCGATGGTGGTGAGCTTCAGCACCTTGAACTTGAGCTGCGCCGAGAGGGCCGGGATGAGAATCCCAAAAAAGGGAAAGGAGCCCCCATTCCTGGCGGGAACCATCCCGTCCCCACGGCTGCACATCCCTTGGGATTCTCTGCATCCATGGGAGGGGAGGCGGCAAGGGGTGGGGGCGGAACGACGGCGAAGAGGTTTTAAATTAATTGAATTTGCGTTAATTAATTCGTTACGGAATTAAACGATCCGTAACGGATCCAGTAGGAGAAGCGACTCTGGGAACAAGAAAAATCGCCCCCCACACGCCTGGGCTCCCCCGGGGAAGGGAAAATCCCGCGTTTTTTGGGGGATTTCTCCCCGGGATCCAGGTTTGGTGCGGGGCGCTCACCGCTTTCAGGGATCGCATCCACAGGTTCCCGCGCAAGAGCAGGTTCAGCTCCTGGCCGGGCGCCAGCGTCACCTGGCACTCGACGGAAACGGCGTCGGAGTTGCTGTGGTTCTGCAAAGGGAAACGTGGGATGGCGGCTGGAAAAGGAGGGAAAATCCTCCGGGATTCGCCCCCGGCACGCACCCGGGGAGGGAGGGAGGGGGAACCCCACGTCCGTCCTCCCCTGTGGCCGAATCCTTTAAGTTTTCTCCCCGTTTTTCACCCCGAGTTTTCCCGGTTTTGCCGCTTTTTTTGCGCTGTTCTTTCCCTCCGAGTTTTCCCTTGGGGAAAAGAATGATCCCGATCTTTGTCAGCTGGAGAATGCCCTCGGCTCCCGGAAAATCCCGACTGTTAGCGGGGTTTTGTTTGCAGTGGGCGAGAGGAAAAATGGAAATAAAAACAGAAATAAAAGTAAAAATAAAAATGAAATAGAAGTAGAAATAAAAGTAAAAGTAAAAGTAAAAATAAAAATAAAAATAAAAATAAAAATAAAAATAAAAAAGAAGTAGAACTAAAAGTAAAAATAGAAATAAAAGTAAAAATAAAAATAAAAAGAAAATAGAAGTAGAAGTAAAAATAAAAATAAAATAGAAGTAGAAATAAAAGTAAAAATAAAAATAAAACCAAAAATATTAAAATAAAAATAAAAAATAGAAATAGAAATAGAAATAGAAATGGAAATAAAAATAAAAATAGAAAGAAAATTTTTAAAATAAAAATAAAAATAAAAATAAAAATATAAAAAATAGAAATATTTTTTAAAAATAAAAATAAAAAACTTTAAAAAAATAGAAATAGAAATAGAAATAAAAAATAGAAATAGAAATAGAAATAAAACTACCAAAGGGCTTAAAAACCTCCTAAAAATTCCAGCGTCCATGTGCCCCTCCCCTCCCGTGTCCATGGGCCGTCCCAGTTCCAGGTTTTTCCCAGTTTTGGGATATCCCGGAGCCAGGATCAGCCCCGTGGGGGTGAGTACCAGGTGTGGGGTGCGGGACAGATCCTCCTCCGCCGGCGTTCTCCGGTAGTCAGTGCTGTTCCCCCAGACGGTGCAGGTGGTGTTTTCCTGTGGGAAAAGCCAATGGAATTCCGGCAGGGACGCGGGGATGGTGGTGGTCACTTCCCTGGGATTTCCATCCCGATGGAATTGGGGATCCACCCCCAGCACCCCCCAGGATTTGCTGGAGCTGGGGCTGAGTTTGGCTCGCTGTGGGGTGTGGCTGGAGGGGCTGGGATCCCATCCTAAACTGGGCTGGAATCACATCCCAAACTGGGCTGGGATCCCATCCTAAACTGGGCTGGAATCACATCCCAAACTGGGCTGGAATCACATCCTAAACTGGGCTGGAATGAGATCCTAAACCATGCTGGAATCACATCCTAAACTGTTCTGGAATCACATCCTAAACTGGGCTGGAATCAGATCCTAAACCATGCTGGAATCAGATCCTAAACTGGGCTGGAATCAGATCCTAAACCGTGCTGGAATTCCATTGTAAACTGGGCTGGAATCCCGTCACAAACTGGGACAGAACCCCATCCTAAACTGGGACAGAACCCCATCCTAAACCAAGCTGGAATCCCATTATAAATGGGGCTGGAATCCCCATCCTGGACCGGAATCCCGTCCTACCTGATCCGCCCGGAATTCCGCGGGCAGCAGGAGCCGGTTTCCCGCCCGCGTGGCCACGGGCACGGTGATCCTTAGGCTCACCCCGTGCACCGGGAAGAATCCCAGGTTCTGCAGCTGCCAGGGGAGAGCGCAGGGACGTGTCGGGATCCTGGGACGGCCAATCCCGGCTCCCGGGGCTCATCCCAAATCCGGGAAAACTCAGGGAGATCCAATTGCTGCTCACCGTGAAGGTGCAGTGGAAGGGGGGCCCGAAGGGGTTGGATCCATCCAGGGAATTGTTGGATCTGATCTCGAAATAGTCCAGGCTCGACGTCCTGTGGGACAAAGGGGGACAAAGGGGTTTGTAGGATTTTCCCCTTTTTTTGTAGGATTTCCCCCCTTTTTGTAGGATTCTCCCTTTCTTTACAGGATTTCCCCCTTTCTTTGCCGGATTTTCCTTTTCTTTGCAGGATTTTCCCTTTCTTTGTATGGTTTTCCCTTTGTTTGTAGGATTTTCCCTTTCTTTTCAGGATTTCCCCCTTTCTTCGCAGGATTTTCCCCTTTCTTTGCAGGATTTTCCCTTTCTTTGTATGGCTTTCCCTTTCTTTGTAGGATTTCCTCATTCTTCTCAGGATTTTCCTTTGCAGGATTTTCCCCTTTCTTTTCAGGATTTTCCCCTTTCTTTTCAGGATTTTCCCCTTTCTTTGCAGGATTTTCCCTTTCTTTCCAGGATTTTCCCTTTCTTTGTAGGATTTTCCCTTTCTTTGTATGGCTTTCCCTTTCTTTGTAGGATTTCCTCATTCTTCTCAGGATTTTCCTTTTCAGGATTTTCCCCTTTCTTTGCAGGATTTTCCCTTTTCTTTTCAGGATTTTCCCCTTTCTTTTCAGGATTTTCCCTTTCTTTGCAGGATTTTCCCCTTTCTTTTCAGGATTTTCCCCCTTTCTTTTCAGGATTTTCCCTTTCTTTCCAGGATTTTCCCTTTCTTTGTAGGATTTTCGTGCCTCTTTAATAAATCAGAGCCATCCCAGGCCCTGGCTGAGCTTTGGACGCCACAGGAGGTAAATCAATCCCTGCTCCGCAGCTGGAGAGGCGGGAAAAGAGCCAGGAAAATCCTGTGGGAACCCATTCGGGAGCACCTGCGATGGCCCCAAATCCCCACATTCTTCAAAATTCCCTCCCTCCTCTTTCGCTCCAAAATTTCCTCCAAATCTGATCTTTTTTTTTTTTTCCTGTGCTCTTCTTTCCCTCCAGGTTTTCCCTTCACTCCGAACCGGAGAATCCCCCGGCTCCCCGTAAATCCTAAATATCAAAGGAATTTCATTTACGGCTCCTGAGTGGGGAAAAAAAATAAATATAAAAAATGACCAAAGGGCTGAAAAATCCCCCCCAAAAATTCCAGCACGCAGCGCCAGGGAATGCGCTTTGGGATCCCTGATTTTCCCATCAGCAGCTCCCTAAATTACCTCTGCCTCCATCCCTGGCCCTCCCAGACTTTAATTCCCGGCGATTCCACGCTCACCCCGCAGCTGATCTTCCCTCCGCGGGTTTTGTGGGATGGCCCCCGGCCCAGACTCCGGGAACACCTGTTACGGCCATCACTGCCTCCAAGAATTCCCTTTCTTTTAAAAAAATTACTTCCCATAAAAGCTCACCCTCGCACCTCTTTAATAAAATCCATGCCTTTAACCAGCGGGATCGTCCTCGCTCCTCGGCGATTTTATTAAAGTTAAAAATTTCACGGCTCCTGGTTTTTCAATAAATCCCCGAATTCCATCTGGGCGCGGAGGCTGCTCCCGGCGGGTTTTCCCAAGGGTTTTTTTGTTGTTGTTGTTGTTGTTTTTTTTCCCGGGAAACGCCTCCCATCCCAAAAAAACCCACTCACCTGGTGAAGAGGAGGTCGGCCTCGTACTTGAGCTGGAAGTTGAGGTGGGCAACGTTGTCCTCCTTGGTGCTCTCCTTCTCCTCGCTGTCGCTGGAAGGGCAGCGGGGACAGGGGGGGTCAGGCAGGAGCCGAATTCCCTCGGGAATCATTCTTTTTGGGAATGCCGATTTTTTTTTTTTTTTTTTTTTTTTTTTTTTTTGGTCAGAGCAAGGTTTTATTCCGGGATTTTTTTTGATGGATAAAACGATTTGGAGGGAGGTTTTTCACCGACCCCCTGCCCCCAGCAGCTTTAAAGCGGTGCAGGGGGAATAACTGGTGAATTTAAAATGAATATAATTAATTAATATGAATCATGTAGTCAATGGATTTAGTAGGAATTTATGAAATATTAAATTGATTCAATTTTCCTTTTCTTTTCAGGATTTTCCCTTTCTTTTCAGGATTTTCCCTTTCTTTTCAGGATTTTCCCTTTCTTTGCCGGATTTTCCCTTTCTTTGCAGGATTTTCCCTTTTCCTTACAGGATTTTCCCTTTCTTTTCAGGATTTCCCCTTTCTTTGCAGGATTTTCCCTTTTCTTTGCAGGATTTTCCCTTTTCAGGATTTTCCCCTTTCTTTGCAGGATTTTCCCTTTCTTTGCAGGATTTTCCCTTTCTTTGCAGGATTTTCCCTTTTTCTTTGCAGGACTTCCCACATTTCCCTGCATCAAATCTTCACCTGGGCAGGAGCTGGGAGTGAGGAGAACTTCGCAAAATTATTAGGGGAACTTTTTCCTGGGAAATATTTGCGGCGGGAGCGTGGCTGAGGAAGCATTAGTGCCTGGAGGCCCAGCACAGCCCGGCAGCTTCCACAGGCACGGAAAAATCATGGATGGAAATCCCCGGATAAATAAAAATATCCAGGTTTGGGGGCACAGGGCTGGATCTCCACGGGGTTATTCCATGGAAAACCTCTGGAGGAAGGAATCCCAAGGGAAGCCAGGGATTTGGGCATCTTGGGGTGCCCAGAGAAGCTGTGGCTGCCCCTGGATCCCTGGAATTGTCCAAGGCTGGACAACCTGGGATCGGGAAAGGGGTGGGACTGGATGATTTTTTTTTTTTTTCCCCAGCCCAAAGCATTCCATGATTCCGTGATTCCAGAGGGAGAAAGCATCCCCAGACCTGCTGGCCACCATGTAGACCTCCATGCTCTGCAGGAAGACGGACTTGCTGAACTCGAAATCCAGGCGGAAAGCGACCTGCGGAGAAAAAACATCGGGAAAAAACATCGGGAAAAACACCCCAGGGATCGAAATCCCCGGTGCCGAGCGGGGCCAGTGCGGGAGACACAACTCCCCATCCAGGATTCGCAGGAATTCTCTCAGCCCCGGCGATGGGAACGACGAGTGTGCTCTTCCCTTTGGAAGCAGATCCCTCCGGAGGCCCGGGATGGGCGGGGAGCCAATCCCAATAAAACGGGATAAAAGTGATATAAATGTCACATCTGCGGTGACCTCAAACCGGCTGGGCCGGCGCAGCCGACTGGAATATTTGAGCTCCCGCGGCTCCGGAGCCAAAATTCCGTTTCCAGCCGGTCTTTGTCTTGGCAGGAGCGGCGCTACCTGACGGCCCGCGGACGCATTCCCGACCCCGTAGGTCATGGGGAGCCAGCTCCTCGTGCAGCCACAGGCATCCCGCCGGGAATTTCGGGAGCTTCAAAGCCGGGCCTGCTGCCCGAGGCTCATCCGTCATAATCGAGGGAAGGTTTCAGACGGATACGGGAGCCGGGGAGATTTTATCTCTCCAGGTCCCGCTCGTGTTGATCCCTTTTCCCGCGGGTGGGATTCCGTGTGGATCCTGAGTGGATCTCCTCGCTATTCCTTTCCCGATTTAACCCTGAATTTGATGTTTCCCAAGGGTTTGTGGCTTATGAAAATGAGCAGCTGGATCTGGGCTCATCCCAAATTCTGGGAGCGCCGGTTTGGAGGAGGCCACCACCCAGGGGGGGCTTGGACTGGCTCCAAACGGGATCCAGAGGCTCCTCGGAGTGAGGAATATCCCTCAGGCCCTGATAAATCCATCGTTAGCAAAGGTTTCCGGTGGATCCAGGTCTCTCCAGATCCCACTTGGGTTGTTCCCTTTTCCCACAGGAGCATGGGGTGGGTCACTGGAATTCCGCGTGGATCCCAAGAGGCTGCAGCTCCCCGCTTTTCCTTCCCCCACCTTATCCATGAATTTGATGTTTCCCAAGGGTTTACGGCTTATGAAAATGAACAGCTGGATCTGGGCTCATCCCAAATTCCGGGAGCACCTGTTTGGAGGATGCCACCACCCAGGGGGGGCTTGGACTGGCTCCAAACGGGATCCAGAGGCTCCTCGGAGCGAGGAAAACCTCTCAGGCAGGGAAGGAGCCTCGTCCTGCAGGGAATGAGCTCAGGGAGGTTCCCACCCGTGGTTTGAAGCCGGCATTAAATTTTTCCAAAGGGTTGGGGGCAAATTCTGCCACCTGGAGGAGCTGGGTTGGATTCTGGGGCTCTCCTGAGAACCCCGGGGCAGGATCCCAACTCAGACTCCCAAAGGGAAGAACCCAAAAGTTTATCCTTAAAATCCTCTTCGGTGTCACCCGGATGTGACCCCGGGGGCAGGAGGTCCATGGGATAACGCAGTTGGAATTTGGGGTGTCCTACCTTGGCCTTGGCTCGGAAGAAGGGGTAGCTGACGTTGCACACCCTCCTGGTGGGGTGCCTGTCGTCACCGGCGCAGTCGATGTTGATGTCGGTGTCGTCCTGAAAGGGGACACGGAGTGTCCGGGACACCGGGAATGAGCCCCGGGAGCCGGCTCTTTGGGAAATTGGGAATGCCCGCGGGGCTCGAAATGGGCCTGGGCTTTGAGGGGACAACCAACCAACCAACGGCCAACCAATGGCCAAATAATGACCAATCAACCAACGGCCAACCAATGACCAACCAACCAACCAACCAATGGCCAACCAACAGTCAAACAATGGCCAAATAATGACCAATCAACCAACAGCCAAACAATGACCAACCAACGGCCAACCAATGACCAACCAATGGCCAACCAATGGCCAAATAATGACCAATCAACCAACGGCCAACCAATGACCAACCAACCAACCAACCAATGGCCAACCAACAGTCAAACAATGGCCAAATAATGACCAATCAACCAATGGCCAACCAATGACCAACCAACGGCCAAACAATGACCAACCAATGGCCAACCAATGGCCAACAAATGACCAATCAACCAACGGCCAAACAATGACCAACCAACCAACCAACCAACGGCCAAACAGTGACCAACCAACCAACCAACGGCCAACCAATGGCCAAATAATGACCAATCAACCAATGGCCAACCAATGACCAACCAACCAACCAACCAACGGCCAACCAATGGCCAAATAATGACCAATCAACCAATGGCCAACCAATGACCAACCAACGGCCAACCAATGACCAACCAGTGGCCAACCAATCGACAATCAACCAATGACCAACCAACAAAAAACAACCAACCAGTGACCAACCAATGGCCAACCAATGGCCAACCAATGTCCAACCAGTGGCTGACCAACCAGTGGCCAACCTATCGAAAATCAACAACCCACAACCAACCAACTGATGACCAACCAAAACCAAGAACCAATCCAACAGGACGGGATGGGGTGGGATGGGATAGGATGGGATGGGATGGGATGGGATAGGATGGGATGGGATGGGATGGGATGGGATGGGATGGGATGGGATGGGATGGGATGGGATGGGATGGGATGGGATGGGATGGGATGGGACGGGACGGGACGGGACGGGATGGGATGGGATGGATGGGATGGGATGGATGGGATGGGGTGGGATGGGATGGGATGGGATGGGATGGGATGGGACGGGATGGGGTGGGATGGGGTGGGACGGGACAGGACACCAACCCTGCTCCGTCTCCTCCACAACCCTTCCAGAGGCTGTAGCCTGCCTGTGAGCAGGTGCCGCTCCTCACCACGAGAGGATGAGCTATTCCAGCTTTTATCCCGCAAGGGGTCAGCTTGAGCTGCTGCCTCTGGAAAAGTCCTACCCAGGAGCTGGGATATCCCAGCACCAGCCCGGAGCTTCCTCCCTCTCATCTGCTGAAATTATGGACATTTTTGGGGCCACTCTATTTATGAGACACAGATTCCCATCCCCTCTGGATGCTCCGTTATAAGGAGGGACAGCCAGGACCCTGTTATCCATGACTCCTCCATGATCAGCTGCAAATATTCCCTACAACCACTGCTGCCCGGAGCTTTCTGCTCCCCACCATCCCGGGGATTTTCCCTGCTTGGAATAATCTCAAAAAAATGCTTTTTTTTTCTTATTTTGTGGGCAGCCAGCCCCACAATTTTCCCTTGGCACGGCTCGGAGAAAAAAAAACAACGGAGACGAGATCTGCGGGCTGGGATGAAGTCACGGGGGCGGTGAGGGAAGGCTCGGCAGCGTCAGCACATTCCCAAACCTCGCACCAAGATGGCCTGAGTGGGGGGAGCGGAATTTTTGGGGCGCTCGGGGACCGTCCAGGGAAAGCCACGGAGCGGTGACATCGCCCGGCTCGGTGCTGAGCTGTGGCCGCATTCCCGTGATTGTCAGCTCCTACTTCCAGGAGTTTTTTCTCTCAGCTGCAAAATCTGGCCCCTGACTGGAACTCGGCCACGTGCAGGGAGTATTTTTAAACAGCTGCAGGAGAAAAACAGAGGGAAACAATTTCCTCTGTCTCTGACCTTCGCTCGGGCTCTTAGAACTCAGAACGTTTTCGTGTTTCCAAAATAAAGAGCTGGAAGGGCTTGGGAAGGGAGCCCATAAACAGCTCTGATTTACGAGGGATGGAGACGGGTTCGGGCTGCCGCTTCTGGAAAAGCCTGGATCTCCGCCGGGAGCTCACCTTGGGGATCAAGCTGGCGAACTGGAGGTTCCTGGAGAAGGAGATGTTGAGGACGGCGCTGTAGGCGTTCTCCCCGCGGTTCTCCAGCGTCGCTTCCACCGCCACCCTTCTCCTGCTGCTCTCGATGACGAAGACGGAGGCGTCGAAGGAGAGGCTGAAGGCCGAGCAGTCCCCCCTCCGCAGCGCCCTCCGGCAGAATTCCCTGCGAGAAGGGGAATTCCCGGGATTTCACTGCCCTGGGTAGCGCAGGGGAATCCTCGCTCCCGCTCCGGCCTGCTGTGCCGGAAGAGGAGTTGCGGATTCCGCCCGTCGTTCATAATTCTGGGAAATTTTTTTTTTTTTTGCCAACGGTGTGATGCTTTCTTGGACATTTTTGGGAACGCTTGGGACAGCTGGGATGGAGGGGGGAAATGGATCCCGTGCCAATAGCGGAGGTGGCTCCGAGCCCCAAGGTCCAGCCTGGCCTTGGGCATTCCAGGGATCCAGGGGCAGCCACAGCTGCTCTGGGAATTCCAGCCCAGCCCCTCCCCACCCTCCCAGGCAGGAATTCCTTCCCAATATCCCATCCAAATCTCCCCTTTCCCACTCTGAAGCCATTCCCTGTGTCCTGTCCCTCCAGCCCTTGTCCCCAGTCCCTCTCCAGCTCTCCTGGAGCTCCTCCAGGCCCTGCAAGGAGCTCTGAGGATTCCCTGGATCCTTCTCCTCTCCAGGCTGGACAATCCCAGCTTTCCAGAGGTTCTCCAGCCCTCAGAGCATCTTTTTCCCTCTTCACTGCTGGAGAATGGAGCATCCAGGTCAGAGATCTCATTTTTGTGCTTTCAGCTTGTGTTGAGGCAGAGGACCCAAATCCAAATCCAAATCCAAATCCAAATCCAAATCCAAATCCAAATCCAAATCCAAATCCAAATCCAAATCCTACAGATTTGCCTCTGAGGGGCTCTGAGGATTCCCCGGATCCTTCCCTTCTCCAGGTTGAACATTCCCAGCTCTCCCAGCCTGGCTCCAGAGAGGCTCCAGCCCCGGGAGCAGCTCCGGGGGCCTCCTGTGGATTCAGGGATAACCTCGAATAACTCCTTAACCACGGAGCTGCAGCCCGGATTTTTTTTTTTTCCATGACTCAAGCGCCCGTAATTGCCAGGTGGGTAACGCCAGCCTCCTTGCAGTCATCATTCCCTGTTATTTCCTGACTCCTATCCCTGGAACTCATCACCACGGCACCGAATATTAGCCGGCTTGCGGGTTCCCCGGAAAAAAAAAACCCCTGGATTCCTTCCAGACAGGGAGCAGGGAGAGGCTCGGGAGAGCCCGGCAGCACCTCGTGGAGGGCTGGGATGGACCCTGCGGATGTTGGGGTACAAATTCCCCCCGGGATCCATCCTCACAAACCCTCCGAGAAATCCAGGTCCGTAAATCCACCCGGACGCCTGTTCGGTTTTTTTAAATAAGTGAGGGATTTTTAAGCGCCCTGAAACGAGAGCCTTTTGCCGCTAACTCGGAACCGGCCCCTAGCCGGGCGGAACCGCGTTTTCCCCGCGAAGCTGCCAAAATTCCAGCCGCGACAAAAAATGACGCGGCCTCGCTGGAAATCCCTGGACGGGGCAGACGGAGCTGCGGGCGTCGAATTTGCGTGAGGATTCGCGGAAATTAACGCGATTTTGTCTTAGGACGGGCCCAGCGCTTCTGCAGAGAGTTAAAATCAGAATAAAACGCACTAAAAATGTTAGAAAAGCGCACGCTCGGGGGATCACTCAGAGACGTCATAAAGTTCCTAATTTTGACTTCTATAAAGTTTGTAAACCAAATTTACGACGTTTCTAAGAAGGTTCCTGCGCACTGAAAAGGTTTCTGGGGGCCGGGTTAAGGGTGCGATAAAAGGAAATTTCCTTTTTCCCCCAGCTTCCAATGGAGAAGCGCCGAAATCCCGGCGGCTGGGTGGGCGGGGTCAGGATTTACGGATTCATCCCGGGAAGATCCGGGGCGGGATTTCGGAGCCTCCTCCGTCGGGGGATGCTCTGGGGTCACCCACTCACGCGGCGCTGGGAACGTCGCTCCTGGCATCCAGCACCAGGTCGGGGACGCAGTGCTCGTCCTCGTTGCAGCCGTTCCAGAAGGGGACCTGAGGGGACAGCGAGAGCAGCTCGGGGACGATTCCCGCGGGGACGGGTCTGTCCCGGAGTCTGGGGAGGTGGCACCTGGGCAGGGGACACCTGGGAGGGGACAGTTTGGGAGGGGACACTTTGGAAAGTGGCACTTGGGAGCCGGCATTTTGGAAGGTGGCACTTTGGGAGGTGTCACCAGGGAGGTGGCACTTTGGGAGGTGGCACTTTGGGAGGTGTCACCAGGGAGGTGACACTTGGGAGGTGGCACTTGGGAGGTGTCACCAGGGAGGTGGCACTTTGGGAGGTGGCACTTTGGGAGGTGTCACCAGGGAGGTGACACTTGGGAGGTGGCACTTGGGAGGTGTCACCAGGGAGGTGACACTTCAGGAGGTAGCACTTTGGGAGGTGACACATTAGAAGGTGACACTTTGGGAGGTGTCACCAGGGAGGCGGCACTTTGAAAGGTGACACTTGGGAGGTGACACTTTGGGAGGTGGCACTTGGGGATGGGACACCTGGGAGGGGACAGTTTGGGAGGGGATGGCACCCTGGGAGGTGACACTTTGGAAGGTGGCACTTGGGAGGTGACACGGAGGAAGTGATACTTTGGGAGGTGGCACTCTGAGAGGTGACACTTGGGAGGTGGCACCCTGGGAGGTGACATTTTGAAAGGTGACACTTGGGAGGTGACACTTTGGGAGATGGAATCTGGGAGGTGACACTTTGGAAGGTGGCACTTGGGAGGTGACACTTTGGAAAGTGACACTCTGGAAGGTGGCACCTAGGAGGTGACACTTTGGGAGATGGAACTTGTGAGGTGGCACTTTGGGTGGTGTCACCATGGGGGTGTCACCATGGGGGTGTCACCAGGGAGGTGTCACCAAGGAGATGTCACCGTGGGGGTGTCACCATGGGGGTGTCACCATGGAGGTGTCACCATGGAGGTGTCACCAGGGAGGTGTCACCAGGAAGGTGTCACCAGGGAGGTGTCACCAGGGAGGTGTCACCAGGGAGGTGGCGCTTTGAGGGGTGTCACCATGGGGGTGTCACCGTGGGGGTGTCACCAGGGCTGTGTCACCAGGGAGGTGTCACCATGGGTGTGTCACCAGGGCGGTGTCATCATGGGGGTGTCACCAGGGCGGTGTCACCAGGGCGGTGTCACCAAGGAGGTGCCACCATGGGTGTGTCACCAGGGCGGTGTCACCAAGGAGGTGTCACCAGGGCGGTGTCACCAGGGCGGTGTCACCATGGGAGTGTCACCAGGGAGATGTCACCAAGGAGGTGTCACCATGGGGGTGTCACCAGGGCTGTGTCACCATGGGGGTGTCACCAGGGCGGTGTCACCATGGGGGTGTCACCAAGGAGATGTCACTGTGGGGGTGTCACCAGGGCGGTGTCATCATGGGGGTGTCACCAGGGCGGTGTCACCAGGGCGGTGTCACCATGGGGGTGTCACCATGGGGGTGTCACCATGGGGGTGTCACCATGGGGGTGTCACCAGGGCGGTGTCACCATGGGGGTGTCACCAGGGCTGTGTCACCAGGGCGGTGTCACCATGGGGGTGTCACCATGGGGGTGTCACCAGGGAGGTGTCACCAGGGCTGTGTCACCAGGGCGGTGTCACCAGGGCTGTGTCACCAGGGCGGTGTCACTATGGGGGTGTCACCAGGGAGATGTCACCATGGGGGTGTCACCAGGGCTGTGTCACCAGGGCGGTGTCACCGTGGGGGTGGCAGCTGCTACCTACAGAGGCCCTGAGCGAGGTGGGCCACCCGTCGTCCAGCACGGGGCCGCGCTCCGGGTGCTCCAGCTCGTACTCGATGGAGAACGTCACCGGCTTCACGTAATCCGCCGTGTCCTGCGGCACAGGGAGCGCGGGGTCGGACACGCGCCCGGGGCTGCCCGGGGCGCGGCAGCACCTCGGGGTGTCCCTCAAAGGTGACGCTTCTGTCCTGCAGCCCCCGCCCAGGGCTGGGTTGTAACCCAAAACCAGATCCCGTGCTCTGAGGTTGCTCCAAAACCAGATCCCAAAACCAGATCCCGTGCTCCAAGGCTGCTCCAAAAACCCAGATCCCAAAACCAAATCCCATGCTCCAACGCTGCTCCAAAAACCCAGATCCCAAAACCAAATCCCATGCTCCAAGGCTGCTCCAAAACCAGATCCCACCCTCCAAGGTTTCTCCAAAACCAGATCCCACCCTCCGAGACCACTCCGAAATACAGATCCCATGCTCCAAGGTTGCTCCCAAAAATATATCCCATGCTCTGAAGTTGCTCCAAAAACCCAGATCCCAAAACCAGATCCCATGCTCCAAGGTTGCTCCAAAAACCCAAATTCCATGCTCCAAGGTTGCTCCAAAAGATATATCCCATGCTCTGAAGTTGCTCCAAAATCCTAATCCCATACCAAAAGGCTGCTCACAAACCAGATCCCATGCTCCAAGGCTGCTCCAAAAACCCAGATCCCAAGACCAAATCCCATCCTCCAAGGCTGCTCCAAAAACCAGAACCCAAACCCAAATCCCATGCTCCAAGGTTGCTCCAAAAACCCAATCCCATCCTTCTAGGTTGCTCCAAAACCAGATCCCGAAACCAGATCCCAAAACCAGATCTCCTGCTCTGAGGTTGCTCCAAAAATCAGATCCCATCCTCTAAGGTTGCTCCAAAAAATAGATCCCATGCTCCAAAGTTGCTCCAAAACCCAAATCCCATCCTCCAAGGTTGCTCCAAAAACCAGTTCCCATCCTCCAGGGTTGCTCCAAAACCAGATCCCAAAACCAGATCCCATGCTCCAAGGCTGCTCCAAAAACGAGATCCCACGCTCTGAGGTTGCTCCAAAACCCAGATCCCACACTCCAAGGTCGCTCCGAGCCCCATTCCAGCCTGGCTTTGGACATTCCAGGCAGCCACAGCTCCTCTGGGAATTCCATCCCAGCTGGGAATTCCTTCCCGGTTATCCCACCCTCTGGAAGCCCCAGGGTGCAGAGGGATGCTCCGAAGGGAGATGTTTTCTGGGATAAATCACGAGCCCCAGCTCCGTCTCCAGCCTCAGATTCCCCCCGGGCCGGTCTGGCAGCTGGGGCCTTTGCCTGGCTTCCATGGGATTCTCCTCATTCCCGGGGAATGTTCGGGCTTGGCCGGGTTCGTGCCTCAGCTGCTCCCTGCGAGCGAGGGATCCGCCAGCTCCGCGCCCCGGGGTGGGACCAGGGCTTTTTTTTGCATTCCCGTTGGAAAAAAAACTCCCCAGCATTCCCGGATTTGGAGCCGGAGAAGCTGCCTGGCCCTGGGATCTCCCGGAGGAGGAGGAGGAGGAGGAGGATGAGGAGCACGTGGAAGCTGCGGTGATGTCACAGCCTGGGGACACAGCAGCTGCCACGTGCTGGCAGCTCCAGCCCGGACAACATCAAACCGCCGGGAAGGGAGCCAGTGGGATGAATCCAGCGGGATGAATCCAACAGGACAAATCCAGCAGGACGAATCCAGCGGGATGAACCCAGCAGGATGAATCCAGCAGGATGAATCCAGCGGGATGGATCCAGCAGGATGGATCCAGTGGGATGAATCCAGTGGGATGAATCCAGTGGGATGAACCCAGGAGAGATCCAGCAGGATGAATCCAACGGGATGAATCCAGCGGGATGAATCCAGCGGGATGAATCCAGCGGGATGAATCCAGCAGGACGAATCCAGCGGGATGGATCCAGCAGGACGAATCCAGCAGGATGAATCCAGCAGGATGAATCCAGCAGGACGAATCCAGCGGGATGAATCCAGCAGGACAGATCCAGCAGGATGAATCCAGTGGGATGAATCCAGCAGGATGAATCCAGCAGGATGAATCCAGCGGGATGAATCCAGCGAGATGTATCCAGCAGGACGAATCCAGCAGGATGAACCCAGCAGGATGAATCCAGCGGGATGAATCCAGCGGGATGAATCCAGCAGGATGAATCCAGCAGGACGAATCCAGCAGGACGAATCCAGCAGGATGAATCCAGCAGGATGGATCCAGCAGGATGGATCCAGCAGGACGAATCCAGCGGGATGAATCCAGCGGGATGAACCCAGGACAGATCCAGCAGGATGAATCCAGTGGGATGAATCCAGCAGGATGTATCCAGCAGGATGAATCCAGCAGGATGAACCCAGCAGGATGAACCCAGCAGGATGAATCCAGCAGGACAGATCCAGCAGGATGAATCCAACAGGATGAATCCAGCAGGATGAATCCAGCAGGATGGATCCAGTGGGATGAACCCAGGACAGATCCAGCAGGATGAATCCAGCAGGATGTATCCAGCAGGATGTATCCAGCAGGATGAATCCAGCAGGACGAATCCAGCGGGACAAATCCATATGAAGCTCATTCCCACCCCGGGAATCCACCAAGGGCCTCATCCCTGTCCCGGGACCCGAAGGGAGCATCCCGGCCTGGCGCTCACCAGGACGTGGAAGGGCAGGGTGTGGCACAGCTCCTTCCCGCCGGGAAGCTCCATCCTCCTGGGCGCCGTCCGCTCGCCGCCCTCGTCCAGGTGCGCCCGGGGCGAGTATCGGCGCTCGTCGATGCTGGTGTTGTACCTGAGCCCTGCAAGGACAGCCCCGGGTCGGCTCCGATCCCGAACCCCGGGAAAAGAGCGGCTCCGGGAGCCCGTTCCCGGCTGAGGGAAATCCAGGGAAACGCCAGGCAGCCCTGGGAGAAGCTTCGCCCTCCTCTCCGAATGAGGAGCTTGAGAAGGGAATTGCGGCAGGACTGCAGAGGTTGTTACACCTTGGTGTGTAAAATCTGTGGCTCTCAAACGTTCCCGTGCTGCTCTGGAGGAGCACATCCCTGACCCGGGAGATTTTTGGAATTATCTGCCTCCCAAATGTTCCCGTGCTGCTTTGGAGGAGCACACCCCTGACCCGGGAGATTTTTGGAATTATTTGCCGTGCTGCTCTGGAGGAGCACATCCCTCACCTGGGATATTTTTGGAATTATCTGCCTCCCAAACATTCCCGTGCTGCTCTGGAGGAATCAGAGCACATCCCTCACCTGGATAATTTTTGGAATTATTTGCCTCCTAAATATTTCTGCGCTGCTCTGGAGGAATCAGAGCACACCCCTCACCTGGGAGATTTTTGGAATTATTTGCCTCTCAAACTTTCCTGTGCTGCTCTGGAGGAATCGGAGCACACCCCTCACCTGGATAATTTTTGGAGTTATTTGCCTCTCAGCTGTTCCCGTGCTGCTCTGGAAGATGCACACCCCTCACCTGGATGATTTTTGGAATTATTTGCCTCCCAAATGTTCCCGTGCTGCTCTGGAAGATGCACATCCCTCACCTGGATGATTTTTGGAATTATTTGCCTCCCGAACTTTCCCGTGCTGCTCTGGAGGAGCACACCCCTCACCTGGGTGATTTACAGGGATCCTTTGCCTCCTGCACTGCTGTTGGAAGGAAACTGGAGATTCCCAACCAAGCTGGGATTCCAGAGAACCACAGGGAGAATCTCGGGATGGTTTGGGTTGGGAGGGACCCTAAATCTCATCTCATTCCATGCCAGGGACACCTTCCGCTGCCCCAGCCTGCTCCAGACCTCATCCAGCCTGGTCCTGGGCACTTCCAGGGATCCAAGGGCAGCCACGGATGGATCCGTTCCCATCTCAGCCCCTCCCCACCCTCCCAGGCAGGAATTCCTTCCCAATATCCCATCCAAATCTCCCCTTTCCCACTCTGATCCATTCCCTGTGTCCTGTCCCTCCATCCCTTGTCCTCTGTCCCTCTCCAGCTCTCCTGGAGCTCCTTTAGGCCCTGCAAGGGGCTCTGAGGATTCCCTGGATTCCTCTCTTTTCCTGCCTGGACACCCTCGGCTCTCCCAGCCTGGCTCCAGAGCAGAGGGACTCATCCAGAGGGCGACTCCTCCCTTTGGAAATAAAGGGGAAATCAAAATAAACAAGGAAATCCCGCTCCGATTTTATCCCAGGGGGACAGCAGCAGCAGCGGGGGGGAAAAATGCTGGATTTGACAGCACAAGGCAAAACCCTGGCTCTGAGCGGCGGGAGCTTTTCCTTCGGCTTCGGATCCCGGTTTTCCTTGGACAGCGTTTGCTTGCAGGGGCCGAGCCGCCATCCCGGGAATCCGCCGGGGTGACTCGGGGTCACGGCACCCTCCCAAGGTTTGGCAGGAGAGCTGGCCCAGCTCCTCAGATTCCCCGGGATGTTGTGGAAAACGCACATCTGGCCGGCAGATGTGTCCCGCCGCCGCGGCGGGGAGCGGACGGCGGAGCCCTGCGGAGCGCCGGCCGGGATCGTCCTCTCCCATCCCCACCCGGGGCCACATTCCCGCCACGCCGAGCGTGGAACGGCGAATCCCGGGAGAGCCCAGCCCCGGGGAACACCCGAGGGATGAGGCGGGATTCATCCCGGGACGCGTTCCTCCGGCAGAACCACCGCCAGAACCCGGAGAGGGAAAAACTCAACGGCTCCCATCCCGAAAGCTGGGTTTTCCCGTGGGGCCGGAGAGCGGAAGCAAGGCCGGGATCGGGATGGCGTTCCTTACCCACGCTGGCGGCCTGGAAGCGGGCGGAGAGGAAGAGCGCGGTGAAGCAGACGAAGGCCCTCATGCAGGCGGCCTCCTTCCCGCCGCGCCGGCAGTCCTTGGCGAAGACGTTGATCTTGGGCGGCTCGAAGCGGAGGCTGGCGTCGATCCGCACCACGCTGCGCGACCTGCGGGGCGCGAGCAGCCCGTGGGACGCGCTCCGGGCAGCCCGGGGATGGATTTTCACGCTCCTTTTCCCTGGATATCCCGGGGATGGATTTTCCCGCTCCTTTTCCCTGGATATCCCGGGGCTGGCTTTTCCCGCTCCTTTTCCCTGGACATCCCGGGGTTTGCCTTTTCCCTGGACATCCCACGTTTGGCTTTTCCCGCTCCTTTTCCCTGGACATTGTGGTTGTGACTTTTCCCGCTCCTTTTCCCTGGACATTGTGGTTTTGACTTTTCCCGCTCCTTTTCCCTGGATATCCCGGGGTTGGCTTTTCCTGCTCCTTTTCCCTGGACATCCTGGGGTTGGCTTTTCCTGCTCCTTTTCCCTGGACATCGTGGTTTTGACTTTTCCTGCTCCTTTTCCCTGGATATCCCGGGGTTGGCTTTTCCCGCTCCTTTTCCCTGGATATCCCAGGGTTTGCCTTTTCCCGCTCCTTTTCCCTGGATATCCCACATTTGGCTTTTCCTGCTCCTTTTCCCTGGATATCCCGGGGTTTGCCTTTTCCCGCTCCTTTTCCCTGGATATCCCGGGGTTTGCCTTTTCCCGCTCCTTTTCCCTGGATATCCCGGGGTTTGCATTTTCCCGCTCCTTTTCCCTGGAGATCTCATGTTTGCCTTTTCCTGCTCCTTTTCCCTGGATATCCCGGGGTTTGCCTTTTCCCGCTCCTTTTCCCTGGATATCCCGGGGTTTGCATTTTCCCGCTCCTTTTCCCTGGATATCCCGGGGTTTGCATTTTCCCGCTCCTTTTCCCTGGACATCCCGGGGTTTGCCTTTTCCCTGGACCTTCCAGTTTTGCCTTTTCCCGCTCCTTTTCCCTGGACATCCTGAGTTTGCCTTTTCCTGCTCCTTTTCCCTGGATATCCCGGGGTTTGCCTTTTCCCGCTCCTTTTCCCTAGGCATCCCGCATTTCACTTTTCCCGCTCCTTTTCCCTGTTTTTGTCGGGAGTTTGGGAAGAGCAAAGGGCGTCTCCAAGCAGAGCCCCGGGGTGAGCCCATCGCAGCTGGGCACAGCAGCTTCAGGGGCCTCTCCAAACAGTAATTAATATTTGAATATTATTATTACTATAATAAATTAATAATAGTATATATAATATAAATTGTGTGTATATATATATATAAAAATTATTTCTATTCTATTCTATCCTATTCTATATCTTATATTTTTTATTCTATATTTTATATTATATACTATAATATACTCTACTATATATGTATCTAAAGTTATAACAAATGATATTAAATATAATTATAAATTAACAATACTATATATAATATAAATTAAATAGATATGATTGTTTCTAGTCTATTCTATATTATATATAGAATAGAATAGAACAGAATAGAATAGAACAGAACAGAATAGAATAGAATAGAATGTAATATAACATAACATTATAGTACATTACATTATATTACATTATATTATACTGTATTCTATTATATTGTATTATAATTATATTATATTCTATTATATTAGATTATATTGTTATATTATATTATATTATAATTATATTATATTCTATTATATTAGATTATATTGTTATATTATATTATATTATATTATATTATATTATATTATATTATATTATATTATATTATATATAAATTTATAGAAAATTATGATAATAAATGATTATAATAAATATTACTCCAATTAAACCAGACCAGAAGGAGGCCGGGCAAATCCCCACAAATTAATTCAGAACTTCTGGATAACTACGGACGAAACTCAGCGGAAAACCAACTCTGGCATCTTTTTTAGGGCCGGAGGCTACCCAGATCCCACAGCTCAGTTGGACAGGGCGCCTTGGATCGCTGGGAGATCCGTTTTCCCTGGGGAAAAAAACCCTCCGGCAGGGTTTGGGATGGAGGAAACGGGGCGGGAGCAGTGGGGATTCCCGGCTCACCACAGCAGCACGGCGTTCCCCAGGGAGCCCACGGCCACGTCCACCAGCCCGTCCTCGTCCAGATCCAGCTGCCCGTGGATGCTGATCCCGAAATACATCAGGCCCGGGGCGAGGTCGGCGGCCGCGATCCGCTGGAAAGGAACGGGAGCGATCCAGGCTGGGCTCCAGCGGGAGATTCCCTCCCTGCCGGCCGAGGGTCTGCCAGGCTGGCTCCAGCGCGCCGCTGGGAATTCCAGGAGGTTGTTCCTAGACAGGGTTTTCCCGGGGGATGGAAGCCGCTTCTCTTTGGAGGCGCCGCCCAAGGTTTCTGCTGGACTCACCCCTGGCGTGTTTGGTGTTTATCGGGAGTGTAACAAATAAATTAAAACAGTTCATTTACGATTAATTAATCTATAGCAGTCCCTTGCAATGAACGCTGAACACCGCCGCTGATTTCAAGCCTTTTTCCCGCTGTTCCATGGAATAATTTAGGTTGGAAAAGCCACCCAAGACTGTGGAGCCCAACTGCGCCAAGGCCACCACCGATGTCCCCAAGCGCCACCTCCACACCTCTTAAATCCCAGCGGGATCTACCACCGCTGCTGCTCCAGCGCTCGAATCCCAACGCTTCCTCTCGGATGCCTCAAAAAGAGGGAACACCCGGCCGAAGCAACGGACAATCAAATCCCGGGCGCGGATTTAAAGCAGGGACAAACGGCGTTTGTTCCCACGGAGGGAGAGGAAAAAACCGGGACGCGGGCGAGAGCCCCACCTGCTTGTACTTCCTCAGGACGGTCCGCCGGAATCCCAGGAAGACGTAAACGGCTCCTTGGTGCTCGTCCTCCAGAGGCGCCCCGACCACCAGGTCGTTGTAGGAATCCTGGTTGAGGTCGGGGACGGCGGCGATGCAGGAGCCGAAACGGGAGTTCTGGTAGCTCGGGAGGTCCAGGAGGGCGCCGCCGGGAACGAAGAGGTTCTGCCAGGGGAGAGAAGGAAGGGGAGACAATTCCCGGAGCGTCAGCGGAGAGGCCGGAGGGGAGGAGAAGGGCTGGAGCAGGCGGCGCAGGGGCGTGGGAGGGGTTCTCCGGGGAAGGAGGAGGGAGCGTTGTTGCCAGGGATGCGGGATTTTGGGAAGGACGGGCTCCCAGCCAGCCCCACGTCTGCTTTGTACCCTACGTAAATAATTCATCAACAACAACAACAACAACAACAATAATAATAATAGTAGTAGTAGTAGTAGTAGTAGTAGTAATAATAATAATAATAATAGTAATAGTAGTAATAACAATAGTAGTAATAGTAGTAATAGTAGTAGCAGTAGTAGTAATAGTAGTAGTAGTAGTAGTAATAGTAGTAGTCGTAGTAGTAGTAGTAATAATAATAGTAGTATTAATAGTAATAACAGTAATAACAATAATAACAATAATAATAATAATAAATCAATCATGATGTCATACACCAATAATACTCTATATCACTTATAAATTATAGTAAATATAAATTCAAAAACAATGATTATTTCATATTAATATTAAATTCTGCAATGATAACTATTCCCTATTACTAAGTGCTATAATAATAATAAAGATAAACACAATATTAATTGATTTATTATTATTATAAATCAATAATAATGTCATCTACCAACAATAATACTCTATATCACTTATAAATTACATCGTAAATATAAATTTTAAAAAAATCATTATTTCATATTAATATTAAATTCTGCAATGATAACTATTCCCTATTAATAAGTGCTATAATAAAGATAAACACAATATTAATTGATTTATTATTATTGTAA
Source organism: Hirundo rustica (assembly GCF_015227805.2). Lineage (NCBI taxonomy): Eukaryota > Metazoa > Chordata > Aves > Passeriformes > Hirundinidae > Hirundo > Hirundo rustica. The sequence goes on from NC_053462.1 coordinate 19,296,937, forward strand.
ATCAATAATAATGTCATCTACCAACAATAATACTCGATATCACTTATAAATTATAGTAAATATAAATTAAAAAATAATGATTATTTCATATTAATATTAAATTCCGCAATGATAACTATTCCCTATTACTAAGTGCTATAATAATAATAAAGATAAACACAATATTAATTGATTTATTATTATTATAAATCAATAATAATGTCATCTAGCAACAATAATACTCTATATCACTTATAAATTATAGTAAATATAAATTCAAAAACAATGATTATTTCATATTAATATTAAATTCTGCAATGATAACTATTCCCTATTAATAATGGCTATAATAAGATAAACACAATATTAATTGATTTATTATTATTATAAATCAATAATAATGTCATACACCAACAATAATACTCTATATCACTTATAAATTATAGTAAATATAAATTAAAAAATAATTAATATTTCGTATTAATATTAAATTCTGCAATGATAACTATTCCCTATTAATAAGTGCTATAATAAAGATAAACACAATATTAATTGATTTATTATTATAATAAATCAATAATAATGTCATACACCAACAATAATACTCTATATCACTTATAAATTATAGTAAATATAAATTCAAAAACAAAGAATATTTCATATTAATATTAAATTCTGCAATGATAACTATTCCCTATTAATAATGGCTGTAATAAAGATAAATACTATATTAATTGATGATGATTATTATTATAATAAATCAATAATAATGTCATACACCAACAATAATACTCCATATCACTTATAAATTACATAGTAAATATAAATTCAAAACCAATGAATATTTCATATTAATATTAAATTCTGCAATGATAACTATTCCCTATTAATAAGTGCTATAATAAAGATAAATACAATTATTATTATTATTAATATTAATAATAATAATAGTAATAACAATGATAACAACAATAACAACAATAACCCTGAAATAATTCCATAAATAATCATCCGCTTTGGGTGCAGGGGTCCATGGGCGCTGCGCCCCTGGATGCAGAGCGCGGCCTCCCCACCTGCCCCCGGATCCTGCCGGATTTGGCTCAGGGACGGGGACAGGGGTGGCACGTGTCCCACTCCTGTGGCAGAGGGAGGGGACATTCCGTCCCCAGAGCCCCCTGAGTGGCGCAGCCTTCCGGGGATCAACCCCTTCCCGATATCCCATCCGGCCCTGGGAATCCATTCCCTGTGTCCTGTCCCTCCATCCCTTATCCCAAATCCCTCTCCAGCTCTCCTGGAGCCCCTCCAGGCCCTGCCAGGGGCTCTGAGGATTCCCTGGATCCTTCCCTTCTCCAGGGGAACATTCCCAGCTCTCCCAGCCTGGCTCCAGAGGGTCTCCAGCCCTTGGAGCAGCTCTGGGGTCTCCTCTGGAATTGCTCCAGCAGCTCCAGGTGATCCCATTTCTCCCTGAATCCCCCAATTCCACAACCTCCTGCCCTTAGGAGCTCTGGGAGCGGTTCCACTTCTCCCCTGGCAGAGCTGCAAGATCTCCCGAAAAAAATGGGGATTTGGAGGTTTTTTTGCTTCGGAATTCCAGCTGGGGGAATCCCTCATCCAGGGGCAGCTCCCACAGGGAAGCGCCTTCAGGCGCCAGGAGCTCTCCCTGGAGGGAGCGAGTTTGGAGACGGTTTCTCCAGAGGGACATCCACGTCCCCGTGTGGCAAAGATCCCAATTCCACGCCTCCCCTGAGATCCTGCCGGAGCCCTGGAAGCTGAGAATTCCAGGATTTCTGCCCTAAAAATCCCCGACCCTCTGGAGAACGCTGCGTTTGACCTGAGGCCATGGAAGATGCCTCCAAAACTGACCGACGGCGCCGGGGGTTGTAGTTTAAATAAAAGCGTGCAATATCGCAGGGCGGAAAAACTTGGAGTTCAAGGTTTTATGGAAATATACATAAAGCGAGGTGGAGGATGGAGGGCGCAGGCTAATCCTTATTTTTCACCTTCCTCTTCCTGGGTTTGGTTTCCTTTGTGGCGGTTCCGGCTTCTTTTTCCCTCTTCCAGAGTCGGGATTAATACGTGGGAAAAGCCGGTTCCGTGTCCGGACTCGGTGTTCGTTAATCCTTGTTTATTTACGGATTCGGGAGCCGCGAGCTCCAACCAGCGAGTTGGAGAACGAAGGTAAAACGGAGCGCAAGGACAATCCGTCCAGTTGCGAAATCCCGCCTAAATTATCTTTTTACTTTAAACCCAATAATTAACTGCGTGAAGTCGGCGATGCGGGCACCATCCAGGTACAGAAAACCACCCAAACCCGCGAGGAGGAGGAAGAGGAAGGTGAGGAAGAAGGACCCAGACAATGCCCGGAATCCTCCATCTTGACTCACTCTGCACTAAAATCCCGAAATCCGTGTTTCCGGATTTCCCACGCCTTGCAATTGGGTTAAAAAAAAAAAAAAAAAAAAAAAAATCTGCGTTGCAGCTCACGGGTTGGTCGGCTATTGGCTTAAAAGTTAAAAATAATTCCATCTTCATAATTGGACAGCTTGAGCTAAAAAGACCTTTTCTAGCCAGAACCCTCAAACTCGTGAGGCTGTAACTGATAAGAATTAAACGCCCGAGTCTGAACACTAGAACCGCGTCTCCGGAGCGTTTAATCCCAACTCTGACGGAAAGGGGAAGAAGATTAAAAAAAAAACCCCGCGGAAGGACACGTCCCCGCGGTGTCCCCAGGCGCCACTCACCCCCTGCAGGGCGTACACGTAGACCTTGCCCCTCTCCCTGCCCTCGCTGAAGAAGGTGGGCGCTCCCACCAGCAGCGCGTCCGTGACGCCGTCGCCGTCCGCGTCCAGGGAGCTGATCTCGCTGCCGTAGTAGGAGCCGATCTGCGGGGAGACAGGGGCGGGGTGTGGGAATGGCGCCGCCATCTCCCTTGGCGTTGGAGTCCAGGGTGTTCCTTTGGCTGCCCTGGAGGGTCAGAGACCTGGACAGGGGGGTCTGGGACCCCGGCCCAGAGCCCAGAGGGACACTGGATTTGATCCCAGTCCATGGGAAAGGCTTCCTACACTGAGAGATGAATTACAGGCCACAAGAGTGTGAAAGATTGGAGTTTAGCTCATCACAGGGTGAGAAAAGAGTAGATTTAGGTTTTTAGTATGGAAGTGGATGGGGGCAAGATGGAGGATTTGGGGCGCTGTCTCCTGCTCCTTCTTTCCTCTTCCCTCACTCCATTTCCTGCAGTGACGGTGGCACAAAGTAGTTTAAGGAGATTGGGTCAAAGCAGAGACGACGTGTTTAGTATAAGTGATAGGTACTGGCAAATAATGATAAATAAAGAACACGTAGCAATCAGTATAAAAGATAACGCCGCAGCCCAGTGGGGAGGAGTCACCAGACGCCCGAGCAGCTGCACAGACCTTAGCCGGGCACTGAGAAAATTGTAAGATAAGAAACAACAAACAAAGAGCACAACGTTGAGAAATCAGAACCTGAAGACTCCATCTCTCTGTTGCGTCTGGCTCAGGGCTTTGCAGAAGGCAAAAGGACTCGAAAACCACCCAAATCTCGGAACTAAAAACCGAGACCTTGGGATCCACAGGGACGTCCCAACCCCGCCACGGCCGCGCCGTGGAGGCGGCCACGACCCTTCCAGCTCGGGGGAAAATCGAGGGAGACGTTGGAGCCCTGGAGGCGGAGAATTTCCGGCTTTCTGTCCCCCGAGGCCGTGGAACGGGCTCCCGAAACTGAGTTCTGGCGCTGGGGCTGTGGGTGCGTGGGTTGACTGGAATTGTGCGATCTCAAAGGGTGGAAAAGCTCAGAATTTAAGGGTTTAGTGTACAGTAGTATGTACGGGGCAAGATGGAGGATTTGGGGCGCTGTCTGAGCCCTTCTCCGTCTTCTTCTCCATGGTTTTGGGTGGTTTTTTTTCCTTATTGGGTGAAAAGGGTCGGCATTGCGGGCCTCGGGTGGTAATTATTGGGTTAAAAAAATATAAAACTATAAATAATCTAAGTGCCGTCTCATTTTTGGGTAATTAGGACTTAAATAACTTCGGAAAGAGTCAGGGAGGATCCATTTTCTACTTTGTTAGGTAATTAGTGCTTAAATAACCCCAGAAAGAGTCAGAAATTATCCATTTCCTACTTTGTTAGGTAATTAGCGCTTAAATAACTTTGGAAAAAGTTAGAGAGGATCCATTTTCTACTTTGTTAGGTAATTAGCGCTTAAATAACTTTGGAAAAAGTTAGAGAGGATCCATTTTCTACTTTGTTAGGTAATTAGTGCTTAAATAACCCCAGAAAGAGTCAGAAATGATCCATTTTCTACCTTGTTAGTTAATTAGCATTTAAATAACTTTGGGAAAAGTCAGAAATGATCCATTTTCTACTTCGTTGGGTAATTAGCGCTTAAATAACCTTGGAAATAGTCAGAGAGGATCCATTTTCTACCTTGTTAGATAATTAGCGTTTAAATATCCTCGGAAAGAGTCGGAGAGGATCCATTTTCTACTTCGTTGGGTAATTAGCGCCTAAATAACCTCGGAAAAAGTCAGAGAGGTTCCATTTTCTACCTCGCCGGTTCGAGCTCACGGCTGGCGAGATTTCACCGTGGCGTTAATAAAACACCGATTCCAAACGCGAAGCCGCCGCTGCCGCGTGCTGATCCCGGCTCCAGCGGGAGGAAAAGGGAAGCTGCGGCGCTCCCGGCCGGAATTACCTGCTCTCCCTTGAGGGCCTGGTGGATGGTGAGGTTCCCGTCGCCGTGCATGCTGAAGAGGATGACTTTGCCGGTGTGGTTGAACCGCGGCGCTCCCGCCACGTAAATCCGCTCGCGCTTGCTGGAGACGACGGAGGAGACGGTGTAACCTGGGAAGGGACGGACACGGAGTGGGGAATTCCCTGCCTGCTGCCCGGGATCTGCTTTCCGTTAGCCCCCGGCCGCCGGCGCGGCTCCGGCCTCTTCCCAAAAAAAAAGGGGAAGCTTGGAAACTCGGATTTTTCCGAAGGTAAAATCACCCAGTGCCTCGGAGCTGTGCCGGGAGTTTTGGCACTGCCCGGATTTGCGCTTCCCGTGCGAATCCTTTTTTCCAATTCCTGCAATTCCCGGGTTTTTAATTCCGTGGCTCGCACCAAGCTGGACAAACACCGCTGAGGTGCTGGGGGCCGGGAAGTTGCCGCTCCCGCTGCTCCGCTCCTCCGGGAACAGCGGGCAGGGAAAAGCTTCCCTGGTGCATGATGTCAACATTCCCGGTCCAATAAAAGCCACGGATCCGTCAAAACCTTATGGAAATAACCCTGCCTAAGCCGACGACCCCGAGCAATCCCTTTTTTCCTGCTGGGATCACCCCCTGGGTTGCGGACGGGATTTTGTAGGAATATAAAGCTGGGGCTGCCAAATCCCAGTTTCCAACCCCAAATCCAGGTTCCTGAACCTTCGGGCTCAGGTTTAGGTTCCACTTAAATCCTTGGATGTGGAACAGGGTGCCCAAAGAAGCTGTGGCTGCCCCACCCCTGGAACATTCCAATCCCAGGCTGGACGGGGCTTGGAGAAACCTGGGATAGGGGAAGGTGGAACGGGATGGGCTTTGAGTTCCTTTCCAACCCAGATAATTCCAGGATTCTGGGGTTGTGTGGAGCTGAGGGTCTGGCCCATCACGAAGCTGAATCGCGTTCCCTGGAATCACATCCAGTTAAAATCTGAGTATCTCCAGGGATTTCCAGACCCCTTTCCCTGCTCACCGGCCTTACCCGGGGCTCCCTCTTTCCCTAAAAACGCCTTTCCTGGAGGAATATTCCTAAACCAATGAGCCCCGCCCAGGCTGCTCCTCGGCGGGACACACCAGCATTCCTTGATATTCCCGGATATTCCCTTAATATTCCCGTATTTCTCACTCCAGGCAGTGGGAAAGAGGGATTCCCATGGGACACCCGCCGCCATCCCAGCTCGCCGCCGCCACGTTCCCAGGGAAGAGCCCCGAGGCGCCGATCCCACAGAATCCCACCTCCACATTCCCAAGGCCGCGTTTCGCAGGCCCAGGCCGATACTTTTTTAATTCCAGAGCTCCGGCGGCTGCACATGGAACGGATTAGCCCAGCAGGTATTTCCTGCCCAGGCACGAAATTCCATCGGCGCTCTGGAACCGTTCCAAGGAAAAGCTGCGGACGACCCGCAGGCCGGGCTGCTCCTGGATTTAAATCCCGTTGGTGCCCCGGCTCCGGGATCGGAGCCGGGCTCTTCCCAGGTGAGCACTCTCCCCTGCTCCGTCCCACAGGTCATCCCGAGCTTCCCGTTTTTAGGGATAAAATCCCCGGATTGCCCCGCGGCAGCACGGCCGTCGTTCGGCTTCCCCACCTAGGTAGGCTCCGTGGTTTTTCAGCTCCTCCGGGAATTCCTGCAGGTAGGATTCCCGCAGAGGGATCACCTTCCCGCCGCTGGTTTCCTTCAGGACGGCTCCGTTCCAGTCGTAGGCTCCCACCGCTCCCAGCAGGATCCCGTCCTGCGGGAAAACAGGGAATTGATGGGATTTTCTTCCCGAGCGGAGGTGATCCCACCCCTCTGATCCCACACGGAGCAGGAAACCCTCCTTCCGAAAAAACACCCGGAATGCTGGAGGGTTTTAAAAACGCGGGAATGAAGTTTAAATACAGTTCCACCCTATTCCTATTTTTCCAGTGTGGGGTTGTTTTTTTTCTCCCCAGGAAATTCCCAAACAATTTTTCCATGGATATCCCAGCGCTCCCTTCCCGAGAGGTCGCGGCTTCGGGAAGATCTCCTGCGGATCCTAAGGAATGCTCAGGTCTCCCAACACATCCCTTTCCCATGGGATAATCCAGCAGCATTTCCCTATCCTCACATTAATGATTGAACTCCGTAATTAAGAATTCGTCCCAAATCCCCATCTCCCACCTGGAGCGGGAGGATAAACAGGACAATGCAGGAGCAAAAAAACAAAACAAAACAAAACAAAATTCCCACATTTCCTCTCTTACTTCCACAACGTGGGATGAAAATCCGGCCTGGGACATTTCCAGTCCGAAGGAAATCTCGTTCTTGTTGGTTCCTTAAGACAAAACAACAACAACAACAGAAAAAACCCAGAGGGAATTCCTGTTCCATGGAGAGTTTTCCTTCCCTGGAGCCGTGGTGGGTTCCCATCCGATTCCAGCCCTTCCTTGGGCAGGAACACCTTTCCCTATCCCGGGCTGCTCCAAGCTCCAATGTCCAACTTGGCCTTGGACATTCCAGGGATCCAGGGGCAGCCAGAGCTGGGAATTCCAGCCCAGCCCCTTCCCACCCTCCTAGGGAACAATCCCTTCCCAATCTCCCATCCATCCCTGGGAATCCATTCCCTGCGTCCTGTCCCTCCATCCCTTATCCCAAATCCCTCTCCAGCTCTCCCGGAGCCCCTCCAGGCCCTGCCAGGGGCTCCGAGGATTCCCTGGATCCTGCCCTTCTCCAAGTGAACATTCCCAGCTCTCCCAGCCTGGCTCCAGAGGGATCAGCTCCGGGGCCTCCTCTGGAACTGCTCCAGCAGCTCCAGGTGATCCCATTTCTCCCTGAATCCCCCAATTCCACAACCTCCTGCCCTTAGGAGCTCTGGGAGCAGTTCCACTTCTCCCCTTGCAGAGCTGCAAGATCTCCCCAAAAAAATGGGGATTTGGAGGTTCTTTTGCTTCGGAATTCCAGCTGGGGGAATCCCTCATCCAGGGGCAGCTCCCACCGGGAAGCGCCGGGCTGGACAGAGAAAACCGGGAAACTCGTGGGGAGTTTGCGAGGTGGTTTGAGGAAAAATCCCCCGAATTGGAGCCGTTCCGTTCCCCGTGCGAGCCCTCCCTCTTCTCTTCCAACTGTTCATTCCAGGCTGCATTTTTCCTCGGATATTCGGATAAATTTGGTTTGGGAGGGCGACAAAGTTGTCACAAGAGCCGAGGTTTGAGACAGAAATATTTCCTGATATTTCCTCTCGGCCAGCAAACCCGAAATCCCGGCGTTATTCCCGTAATCTCCCGGCGTCTGGCACCCCATGGAGCTCCCGTGTGTGGGGTTTCCTGTTTGTAAGCCCGGAATTTGATGGATGAGGAAGGCGCCGACGCCCGAATTCCCCCCATACCAAACCTCCAAGGTTTTCTATAAAAAAGGGAAACCAAAGCCACCCGAATTCCGGTGGCTGGGATGAGGTGTGTCCTTCGGAAAATGGGATCTGGGCTCCCGATATCCGCGGGACGCAACCGCTCCAAATAAAGACAATTCCCTAAATCTGAAGGTATTCCAAGCAGGGCTCAGATATTGCGGAAGCCACATCCAAATTCGGGGAAAAAATGGGATCAGCCTCACATTCCGAGGCTGGGATGTGCCAGGGTGAAAATCCTTTCTCCCAGAAAGGAGAAACAAAGACATTTCCCTAAATCTGAAATATTCAGGATTTTAGGCCCAGATATTGTGGAAACCACGTCCAAATTTGGGGGAAAGAATGGGATCAGCCTCAAATTCCCAGGCTGGGAGGAGCCAGGGATGAGCATCCCTCACCTTCCAGGCTGAAAATCCTTTCTCCCAGAAAGGAGAAACAAAGACAATTCCCTAAATCTGAAATATTCAGGATTTTAGGCCCAGATATTGCGGAAGCCACATCCAGATTCGGGGAAAAACGGGATCAGCCTCACATTCCCAGGCTGGGAGGAGCATCCCTCACATTCCCAAGGCTGGGATGAGCATCCCTCACCTTCCAGGCTGAAAACCCTTTCTCCCAGAAAGGAGAAACAAAGACATTTCCCTAAATCTCACAATATTCAGGATTTTAGGACCAGATATTGCAGAAGCCACATCCAAACTCGGGGAAAAAAATGGGATCAGCCTCACATTCCCAGGCTGGGATGTGCCAGGGTAAAAACCCTTTCTCCCAGAAAGGAGAAACAAAGACATTTCCGTAAATCTGAAATATTCAGGATTTTAGGCCCAGATATTGTGGAAGCCACGTCCAAATTTGGGGGAAAGAATGGGATCAGCCTCAAATTCCCAGGCTGGGAGGAGCCAGGGATGAGCATCCCTCACCTTCCAGGATGAAAATCCTTTCTCCCAGAAAGGAGAAATAAAGACATTTCCCTAAATCTCATGATATTCAGGATTTTAGGCCCAGATATTGCGGAAGCCACATCCAAATTCGGGGAAAAAATGGGATCAGCCTCACATTCCCAGGCTGGGATGTGCCAGGGTAAAAACCCTTTCTCCCAGAAAGGAGAAACAAAGACATTTCCCTAAATCTGAAATATTCAGGATTTTAGGCCCAGATATTGTGGAAGCCACGTCCAAATTCGGGGGAACAACGGGATCAGCCTCACATTCCCAGGGTGGGAGGAGCATCCCTCAAATTCCCAGGGTGGGAGGAGCATCCCTCACCTTCCAGGCTGAAAACCCTTTCTCCCAGAAAGGAGAAACAAAGACAATTCCCTAAATCTGAAATATTCAGGATTTTAGGCCCAGATATTGCGGAAACCACATCCAAATTTGGGGGAAAAACGGGATCAGCCTCATATTCCCAGGGTGGGAGGATCATCCCTCACATTCCCAAGGCTGGGAGGAGCATCCCTCACATTCCCAAGGCTGGGAGGAGCATCCCTTGCCTTCCAGGCTGAAAACCCTTTCTCCCAGAAAGGAGAAACAAAGACATTTCCCTAAATCTCAAAATATTCACGATTTTAGGCCCAGATATTGCGGAAGCCACGTCCAAACTCCGGGAAAAAACGGGATCAGCCTCACATTCCCAGGGTGGGAGGGGCATCCCTCACATTCCAGGATGAAAATCCTTTCTCCCAGAAAGGAGAAACAAAGATATTTCCCTAAATCTCACAATATTCAGGATTTTAGGCCCAGATATTGTGGAAGCCACATCCAAATTCGGGGAAAAAATGGGATCAGCCTCACATTCCCAGGCTGGGATGTGCCAGGGTGAAAATCCTTTCTCCCAGAAAGGAGAAACAAAGACATTTCCCTAAATCTGAAATATTCAGGATTTTAGGCCCAGATATTGTGGAAACCACGTCCAAATTTGGGGGAAAGAATGGGATCAGCCTCAAATTCCCAGGCTGGGAGGAGCCAGGGATGAGCATCCCTCACCTTCCAGGATGAAAACCCTTTCTCCCAGAAAGGAGAAACAAAGACATTTCCCTAAATCTGAAATATTCAGGATTTTAGGCCCAGATATTGCGGAAGCCACATCCAAATTTGGGGAAAAAAACGGGATCAGCCTCAAATTCCCAGGCTGGGAGGAGCATCCCTCACATTCCCAAGGCTGGGAGGAGCATCCCTCACATTCCCAGGCTGAAAACCCTTTCTCCCAGAAAAGAGAAATAAAGACATTTACCTAAATCTCACGATAATCAGGATTTTAGGCCCAGATATTGACAAAGCCACATCCAAACTCGGGGAAAAAAACAGGATCAGCCTCACATTCCCAGGCTGCGATGTGCCAGGGAAAAAACCCTTTCTCCCAGAAAGGAGAAACAAAGACATTTCCCTAAATCTCACAGTATTCAGGATTTTAGGCCCAGATATTGTGGAAACCACATCCAAACTCGGGGGAAAAACAGGATCAGCCTCACATTCCCAAGGCTGGGAGGAGCATCCCTCACATTCCCAGGGTGGGAGGGGCATCCCTCACCTTCCAGGCTGAAAATCCTTTCTCCCAGAAAGGAGAAACAAAGACAATTCCCTAAATCTCACAATATTCAGGATTTTAGGCCCAGATATTGCGGAAGCCACATCCAAACTCGGGGAAAAAACGGGATCAGCCTCACATTCCCAGGCTGGGATGTGCCAGGGTGAAAATCCTTTCTCCCAGAAAGGAGAAACAAAGACATTTCCCTAAATCTGAAATATTCAGGATTTTAGGCCCAGATATTGCGGAAGCCACGTCCAAATTTGGGGGAAAGAATGGGATCAGCCTCAAATTCCCAGGGTGGGAGGAGCATCCCTCACCTTCCAGGCTGAAAATCCTTTCTCCCAGAAAGGAGAAACAAAGACATTTCCCTAAATCTGAAATATTCAGGATTTTAGGCCCAGATATTGCGGAAGCCACATCCAAATTCGGGGAAAAAACCGGGATCAGCCTCACATTCCCAAGGCTGGGAGGAGCATCCCTCACATTCCCAAGGCTGGGAGGAGCATCCCTCACATTCCCAAGGCTGGGAGGAGCATCCCTCACCTTCCAGGCTGAAAATCCTTTCTCCCAGGGCGTCCACGATGTCCTTGAGCGCGGCCTCGTCGGTGACGTTGAAGAAGTGTTTGTCGTCGGGGTCGCTGGCGATGAACTTGATCTCGTTCAGAAAGGCCTCGGGGTTGATTCCTCTCCTGTTGTAGTAGCCCAAGACCTGCTCGGGAATAAAAGGGCCGGACTTTTACGGAATTGGAATTCCCGGGGGGTTTGGGGTCGGAAGCTCATCCCATCCCGCGGGCGGGGGCGCATTCCGCTATCCCGGGCTGCTCCGAGCCCCATCCAACCCGGTCTTGGATATTCCAGGGATATGGATCCGGCAGCTCCTCCGGGATGTTTTCCCAGGATGGATGAAACCATCCCGGATCCCTCTGGGGTGTCCGTGTGGGAGAAGCCCCACCCTCGGACCCGACGCAGCTTTGTGGGAACAAACAGAGGAACTGCCGGAATTCCGCCAGGCCGGGTGCTCCTCACGGAATTTGGGGTCCTGCCTGTCCCCCAGTCCCGGCACCAGCTCTGGATCCCGAGCTGAGCATTCCAAAAGCCACAAGGAGGTCCTGGAATGTTCCGGGAGCAGTGGGGATGGACAGGAGCTCTTGAAATGCTCCAGGAGCAGCAGGCATGGACAGGACCTCTTGGAATGTTCTGGGAGCAGTGGGGATGGACAGGACCCCTTGGAATGCTCCAGAAGGAGTGGGGATGGACAGGACCTCTTGGAATGCTCCAGGAGCACTGGGGATGGACACGAGGAGACCACAAGGAGCTCTCGGAATGTTCCGGGAGCAGTGGGCATGGACACAAGAAGACCACAAGGAGCTCTTAGAACGCTCCAGGAGCAGCGGGGATGGACAGGACCCCTTGGAATGCTCCAGAAGGAGTGGGGATGGACAGGACCTCTTGGAATGTTCCAGGAGCACTGATGATGGACACAAGGAGACCACAAGGAGATCTCGGAATGTTCCGGGAGCAGTGGGCATGGACACAAGGAGACCACAAGGAGCTCTTGGAATGTTCTGGGAGCAGTGGGCATGGACACAAGGAGACCACAAGGAGCTCTTGGAATGTTCCGGGAGCAGTGGGCATGGACACAAGGAGACCACAAGAAGCTCCTGGAATGTTCTGGGAGCAGTGGGCATGGATACAAGGAGACCACAAGGAGCTCTTGGAATGTTCCAGGAGCAGTTGGGATGGACACAAGGAGACCACAAGGAGCTCTTGGAATGCTCCAGGAGCAGTGGGAATGGACAGGACCCCTTGGATGTTCCAGGAGCAGTTGGGATGGACACAAGGAGACCACAAGGAGTTCTTGGAACGCTCCAGGAGCAGTGGGAATGGACAGGACCTTTGGAACGCTCCGGGATCAGCGGGAATGGGACGGACCGTCCCGGTGTTTCCGGTATTCCCGGAGCAGCACTGAGCTCTGCCAGGGGCTCCCACATCATCCCAGCCCCTGGAATGCCGCCCGGCTCACCGCCACGGCGTATCGGGTGACGTTGTCCCTCTCGCTGTCCTCGATCACCTTCTCCAGGTCGGGGCTGTCGTGGGACTCTCCGTCCGTGATGACAATCATCACCCTCTTGGCCCCTTTCCGGCCGCCTTTCCGGAACGCTTCCGAGCTGGAAGTGGGAGAGATCATCCCGGGATGCTCCACCGGAAGCTCCGGATTCCCTTTTTTCCCCCTCTGCTGAGGTCGGGATCCGGGATCGAGACACGCGGAGCAAGGCCGCGGAGTCGGGACTCGGATATTTGCGCGAGGCCTAATTAGCGAGTTTGAGATAACGAGGTGGGAACGGAGCACCTCTGAACCCTTCCCCAAGGTCATCTAAGCGCTAATTACCCACTAACGAGGTGAGACCGGTGTTAATTATGGGTTTGACCCAACAACGACCACCCAAGGCCCGACGGGCGGAGATCTTCCACCCGGTTACGGAAAAAACACCCAAACCCAGGAAGGAGGAGGAGGAGGAGGAGAAGGACGCAGGCCACACCCAGATCCTCCATCTTAACTCACGTTATCGCTAGAACCCTTAAATCCCGATTTTTTCACCCCGCGGGATCACGCAATTCCATTCCAACTCCACACCCAATTTTCGGGAGCCCGTCCCACGGCCTCCGGTGGAACGCGGCGCCCGCCTGAGGGTCGGCACCCCTCAGCTCAGAAAGTCCGGAATTTTCAGCCTCCAGGGTTCCGACAGGCCCCGAGGGGGTCTCTGGGGCTGCTGCCCCTCCGGGAGGAGCGGGAATCCTCGGGAATAGCTTTGGGATGCGGGTTTTCCCGCTTTTTTTTTTTTTTTTTTTTTTCCTTCCCCCAGGAGAGAAAAATTTAGTGGAATCGGATGAGGGATGGATCTGGAGCAGGCCAGCGGAGTTTTGGCCTTGGCTTCCGGGTGAGGGGAAATCCCTCACATCCAGTTATCCACCCCTGCCAAAATCCCGCTGTTTTGGCAAAGCGCGGTCCCAAATTCCGGAGTATTTATGGAAAAGGGACACCCAGCAAGGCTGGGGGCTCTGTGTGACACGAATCCTTCAGGACCTTGCTCGGACCCGGCCAGGATCCGTCCAAAACTTTTCCGAGTTTGTGCCGGAATCGCCGTTCCTGCAGGGATTCCAAAAGCACGTGGATGTGGCACTTGGGACGCCGCCAGTGGTGGCCTTGGCAGTGCTGGGCTTGATCCTCGACCCCTTTTCCCAGCCTAAAAATTCCATGATCTGCAGCTTGGAATACTGCTCGGAAAAAGCGCGGGAGCAAGGATTTGTCCCGGGAAAGGGAGGGGGTGGAGCTGTCCTGACTTCCTGGGGTCTCTCCAGGGATTTCCAGGGGAGCTCCAGCTCCTGGGGCTGAATTTTGGAGCTGGGAGCTCCTCCCAGGGAATCCCCGGGCTGGAGGACAAAATTCCCGAGTCTGCTCCAGCTGCAAAACCAGCCGGGAGCAACTTTGGGAAGCGCCGTCCTCAAAACCTTCCCGCATTTTCCTACCGCGCCCGGCGATTCCCGCGGCGAGGAAATCAAAGGGAGAGGGGAATGAGGGAGGGGGGGGGCGGAAAAAAAACCACCCGGAAAAGCGGATCGGGATGTTTTCCCGGGATCGGGAAGGGGTTTTACCGGGCGAACTCGATGCCGTAGGCGGTCCGGGTCTCGGTGCCGCCGCGCTGCTGGATGTGGCTGGCGGCCGCCACCACGTCCTGCACGGACCTGTAGTCGTTCAGGTGGAACTCATGGACCACGTCCTCTCCGTACTGCACCACTCCCACCTGGGAACGTCGGGAATGTCGCCGAAAAAAAGCGCCGCCGGAGAGGGAATCGGCTCCCTCCTGAAATTCCCGGTTCCCTCCTAAAGTTCCGTCGCTCCCTCCCGGTTTTCCATCGGCGGGAGCGTTAAGGATTCCCCGATTTTGTTAATAATTCCCGATTTTGGTAGTAATTCCCGATTTTGTTAGTAATTCCCGGTTTTGTGGTCCTGAGTTTGGGGGGGATTCGGATGTGCTGCGCCCCCCTGCTGTCCCAGGTGTCTCTGGGTGGGACCAAAGTGCGTTATTTGGGAAAAATCCGGGATATTCCTGCTCAAATCCCGGCCCGAATTTCCATGGTTACTCGGAGCGAGAGCACGGAGAGCTCCTTTCCATGGGGTTTCATCCTCCCTGTTCCCACTGGGATCTGGGATCTCTCCGCAGCTCTTTCAGGGAGCGTTTTTCCCAGCGGGATGAGTCAAAAATCCCAGAATTTCGACGAATTCCAGGAGCTTGAGGGGAAAGGGACGTTGGGGATGGCCCTGGGATGACACAAAGGGTTCGGGGCCTCACCTGGATCTGTCCAGGACCGATGTAAAACTTCTTCAGGATGTTTATCAGGAAGTGCTGGACTTCAACCCACGGATAAATGCTGTTGGATCCATCCAGAACGATGATGATGTCCATGTAGGTCTGGCATCCTGTGGAAAAATCCGGGGATTTGTTAAAAGTCCTCTGGCAAAAGGGGCGGATTTATGGATTTCGCTTCCAGCCGGGTACTTCCTCCTCAGGATTTATTGGGGGGGGAAAAAAATAAAAGAAACGAACAAAAAAATTCTGATTTCCATCATTCGGGAAGGAGCTTTGGGCTCCGGCAAGGTGGGGAGAAGCCACAGGAATCCTCTCCGCTGGGAAAAGACGGGATCACGTCCCAGGAATAACACTCGGCGGCGTCATTTCGGGTTCGGCTTTGGAATCCGATCCCGTCTGATGTCATTCCACACTTCAAAGGGGAGCGGGATCCGGCCCCGCTCCTCCCGCAGAGCCGTTCCTGATCCCTGAGTCATTCCCATTCCTCCCTTTTCCCGTGAAATCCTCGGCTCCGAGGCGGCCAAAAACCCCGGAGGGGACCCCAGGGCTCGGCTCCGCAGCCGGAGCAGGAAGGACTTGAGGAATTTTTTTTTTCCCAGTGGGGAAAATCGTTCGGGATCATCTCAGTCTTGCTGATGTTTTAAAGCATTCCGTGGAAAAGTCCTGGATGATCCCGGATTTCGGAGATTTATCAGCTGGCCTTTCACCCTATAGGATTTATGGATGAAGGAATCCATGGATTGGAGTCACTCATGGATCACTGGGATCCTCCTTGTGCCTCCATCTCCACCCCGGGAATCCGGGAGAGGAGCTGAAACTGCATCCCGCTAAATAAACACTTCCCAAAAATTCCCAGAAATCCCAATTGTCCTTTGCAGCGAGGGCTGGAAAGTAACGAGGGAAGTGACACCAGGGATTTGGTGATGCCTTCACTGCCTTGATCCCTAAAATCCCGTTTTTCCAAGCCCCTCTTTATGCCCTGGGAATTTGGAAGTGGGCTCTGCCTTTCCTGCCTTGATCCGCCCAAAATCCCATTTTTCCCAGCCCTGGGAATTCACTCAGACCAGAGGGGTTCTGGAGCTGGGGAATCACATCCCGTGGGATGAGGAGCTCCCAGGAGCAGGACAGGCTTCTGGGAATCCTTCCCAGCTCCAGGAAAACCAGGAAACTCAGTTTGGACCCTCCAAAATAAAATCCCAGCTCCAAATTCCCAAATTCCAACAGATTTAACTCCAGGTTTTGTGCAGCCAAACCAGGATTGCAGATGGGATTGGAACTGGGATTGGAACTGGGATAGGAGCTGGGATCGGAGCTGGGATTGGAGCTGGGATCGGAGCTGGGATCGGAGCTGGGATTGGAGCTGGGATCGGAGCTGGGATCGGAGCTGGGGTAGGAGCTGGGGTAGGAGCAGGGGTTGGAGCTGGGACTGGAACTGGGATCAGAGCAGGGAACAGAACAGGGATTGGAGCAGGGATCAGAGCTGGGATTAGAGCTGGGAATGGAGCAGGGATCAGAGCCGGGATGGGAGCTGGGATGGGAGCTGGGATGGGAGCTGGGATGGGATTCGGGATGGGAGCCGGGATGGGAGCTGGGATGGGAGCCGGGATGGGAGCCGGGATGGGAGCTGGGATGGGAGCCGGGATGGGAGCTGGGATGGGAGCTGGGATGGGAGCAGGGATGGGAGCTGGGATGGGATCCGGGATGGGAGCAGGGATGGGAGCTGGGATTGGAGCCGGGATGGGATCCAGGATGGGAGCAGGGATGGGAGCTGGGATGGGATCCGGGATGGGAGCTGGGATGGGAGCTGGGATGGGAGCAGGGATGGGATCCAGGATGGGAGCAGGGATGGGAGCCGGGATGGGAGCTGGGATGGGAGCTGGGATGGGAGCCGGGATGGGAGCCGGGATGGGATCTGGGATGGGAGCCGGGATGGGAGCTGGGATGGGAGCTGGGATGGGAGCAGGGATGGGAGCTGGGATGGGATCCGGGATGGGAGCTGGGATAGGAGCCGGGATGGGAGCTGGGATGGGAGCCGGGATGGGAGCAGGGATGGGAGCTGGGATAGGAGCCGGGATGGGATTCGGGATGGGAGCCGGGATGGGAGCTGGGATGGGATCCAGGATGGGATCTGGGATGGGATCTGGGATCAGAGCTGGGATGGGAGCCGGGATGGGAGCCGGGATCTCGGTCCTCACTCTGCAGGGCCGGAGCCACGGTCCTGGAGAAGCGGAAGTTGGCGTTGACGCGGGAGCACATTCCCGTGGTGTAGTAGGAGCTGCCGCACTCGTGGGACCACAGCGGGCTGCAGGCCTGGCGGGAAAAAAAAAAAGCGGGATTTGCCCCAAAGGATCCCTTTTCCATGGAAGCGTTGGCAGCCTTTTCCCATGGAATGCGGGAGGTGGTGCAGGAAACAGGGAATCCTGGAATTCTGGGATGGGTTGGGATGGAGCTGGAAGGTCTTGCTCCTGCCCTGGCCATGGGACGGGAAACATTCCCTAATTTCCGAATTCCATAATTCCATAATTCCATAACCAGGCAGGTTATCCAGGATTTGTCCAGCCTGGTGTTGGACTGGTCCAAGGACAGAGATTCCATGATAAATAAATGGATAATAAATAAATGAATCAAAGAATAATAAAAATAAAATTATATATAATTTATCTTTGTAATACATCCTACTATAGTCATGTACAATATAATGAAATATAATATACATTATATTAACTATAATGTAATATAATACATATATTAAACCTATTACATTATAATACATTACATTATATTATAATAAAATATTTACCAAAATACATTTATAAAATACTAGGATATATAAATATTTATGTGTTTTATATCCATTTATCATGTATATAGTGCAGCAGAGAGTTATAACATAATAAATAAAATTGTTTATATTATATATATATTATATTCATATGGAAATGGAGATAAATACAATGGAGTAATAAAATATCCTGAGTTGGAAAGGATCTGGCAGGATCATCAAAGTCCAGATTTTATTTTAGTTTAGTTTAGTTTTTATTATTTTGTTTTGTTTAATTTCGTTTTGTTTAATCTTTTTTTGTTTTGGTTTGTTTATTTTATTTTACTTTATTTTATCTTTATTCCATTTTATTATATTTTATTTACTTTTTCTTATTTTATTCCATTTAATCTTCATTTCATCGTGTTTCATTTTATTTTACTTTATCCCATTCAGTTTCATTTTGTTTTATCTTTATCTTTAATTTAATTTGATTGTTTTATTAATTTAATTTCATCTTTATTTTATTTTATTTC
This sequence comes from Hirundo rustica, assembly GCF_015227805.2. Taxonomy (NCBI): domain Eukaryota; kingdom Metazoa; phylum Chordata; class Aves; order Passeriformes; family Hirundinidae; genus Hirundo; species Hirundo rustica. Next base: position 19,315,234 of record NC_053462.1, read on the forward strand.
AATTTAATTTCACTCCCTTCCGTTCCATTCCCATTACATTCCCACTCCATTCCATTCCCATCCCATTCCCATCCCATCCCCATTCCCATCCCATCCCATCCCATCCCATCCCATCCCATTCCCATTCCCATCCCCATCCCCATTCCTATTCCCATTCCCATCCCCATTCCCATTCCCCATTCCCATTCCCATCCCCATTCCCATTCCTATTCCCATTCCCATTCCCCATTCCCATTCCCATTCCCCATTCCCATTCCCATCCCCATTCCCATTCCCATTCCCCATTCCCATTCCCATTCCCCATTCCCATTCCCATCCCCATTCCCATTCCCATCCCCATTCCCATCCCCATCCCCATTCCCATTCCCATTCCCATCCCATTCCCATCCCCATTCCCATTCCCATTCCCATTCCCATCCCCATTCCCCATTCCCATCCCCATTCCCATTCCCATCCCATTCCCATTCCCATTCCCATTCCCATTCCCATTCCTATTCCCATTCCCATTCCCCATTCCCATCCCCATTCCCATTCCCATTCCCATTCCCCATTCCCATTCCCATTCCCATTCCCATTCCCATTCCCATTCCCATCCCCATCCCCATTCCCATTCCCATTCCCATCCCCATTCCCATCCTTTTCTCCCAACAAATCCCTACGAACCTCACCACATCCCACCGACCAAACCCCAACGGAGCGGAGCCTCCCACCACCATCCCCGTCCCGCGGCGCATTCCCAAATTCCCGGCCCAAATTCCCGAATTCCCGGCCCGGCATTCCCGAATTCCCGGCCGGCATTCCCGCCGCTCACCAGGACGCTGCTGTCCCTGGGGTTGGCGGCCAGGCTCAGGCCCAGGCGCATGTTATCCTTGCGCTCCGACACGTTGGACAGCGTCACGCGCCCTTGGGAGAGATCCCGGCGTCAGCGACATTCCCGGGAAATCCCGAACGCCCCCCCCCGGAACCTCCGGAGCGACCGGGAATTGCGCGCCGGAGAGGAGTTTACGCTGGCGTAACTCCGGGTTTTGGGGATTTTTGGAAGGCGGGAAAAAAGTTTGGGAAGGTTGGGATTTTTTCCCAGATGAACAACCAAGGACGGGAATTTTTATTTTGGGAATCGGGCTGTCGGTGTAACTCCAGGTTTTGGGGATTTTCGGAAGGCGGGAAAAACTTTTGGGAAGGTTGGGATTTTTTCCCAGATGAACAACCAAGGAAGGGAATTTTTTTTTTTGGGAATCGGGCTGTCGGTGTAACTCCGGGTTTTGGGGATTTTCGGAAGGCGGGAAAAACTTTTGGGAAGGTTGGGATTTTTTCCCAGATGAACAACCAAGGAAGGGAATTTTTATTTTGGGAATCGGGCTGTCGGTGTAACTCCAGGTTTTGGGGATTTTCGGAAGGCGGGAAAAAAATTTGGGAAGGTTGGGATTTTTTCCCAGATGAACAACCAAGGAAGGGAATTTTTATTTTGGGAATCGGGCTGTCGGTGTAACTCCAGGTTTTGGGGATTTTTGGAAGGCGGGAAAAAAATTTGGGAAGGTTGGGATTTTCTCCCAGATGAACAACCAAGGACGGGAATTTTTTTTTTGGGGAATCGGGCTGCCGGTGTAACTCCAGGTTTTGGGGATTTTTGGAAGGCGGGAAAAAAGTTTGGGAAGGTTGGGATTTTTTCCCAGATGAACAACCAAGGACGGGAATTTTTATTTTGGGAATCGGGCTGTCGGTGTAACTCCAGGTTTTGGGGATTTTTGGAAGGCGGGAAAAACTTTTGGGAAGGTTGGGATTTTTTCCCAGATGAACAACCAAGGACGGGAATTTTTATTTTGGGAATCGGGCTGTCGGTGTAACTCCAGGTTTTGGGGATTTTTGGAAGGTGGGAAAAAAGTTTGGGAAGGTTGGGATTTTTCCCCAGATGAACAACCAAAGGGAAATTTTTCAGGGATGAGGCCGGGAGTTGGAGAGGAGGAAATCCCACGGAGGGCTCAGCTCCTTATCCCGGATTCCCAGGTCAGCGAATCCCTGGGTTTTTTTCCAGGAATTTGGAACAGCCCCCGGGGCAGCCCTGTCAATCCTAAACGTCCCTGAGCTGCATCCCAAATCCTGATCCAACCGTTCCTCCGGAAAAAACGCAGCTCCCCATGAGCCAGAGCTCCTCCTTCGGCCGGCAAACCGGGAATCACGGGATAACTCGGGATGGGAGGAATTCAAAGCCCATCCAGCGCCACCAACTTCCACCATCCCAGGTCGCTCCAACCCGGCCTTGGACGCTCCCAGGGATCCAGGGGGCTTCTCTGGGAATTCCACCTTCCCGGGGAGGAATTCCTTCCAGGTATCCCGGTTTTTTGGGGGATAATTTGGGATGCCTGGGGCTGTCGGGAAGGATCCGTACCCAGGTTGAGCTTGGTGCAGTTTCCGTCACTCGGCACCGGACACTTGTAGACGTCTCCGGTCTTCTGCTGCCCGTTGGATTCGTACGGAGCTCCCACCACCAGCCTGCGGAAAAACGCGGATCCGTCAGCGCCGGGAGAGGCGGGAATCCCCCCCAGGAAAAAGGATCCCTCGGCCACGAGATTCCCGGATTTGGGAGAGGCGGGAGAACATCCCAACCTCAGTCGTCGTCCCGACCTCGGTGGAAGGACGGCTTCTCCTTCTCTTCCCGCTGGAGCAGCGGAAAGCCGGGAATGGGACTCTCCGCCACCCGGAATTCTGGGATTGCTTCCCGTCGGCTGCAAGGAAAGGCTCCAAGCGCCTTTCCGCAGGGAAGCGGCTCCGGGATGGCCCCAAATCCCTTGGAATCAGCCGAGGTGGCCATGGATTGTCCCTTCTCCCATGGAGGAGCCTCTCCAAAGGGTCATGGAATGGTTTGGGATGGGAAGGATTTCAGGGATGATCTCATCCCGACCCCTTCCATGGGCAGGGACACCTCCCGCTGCATTCCCAGAACACCTCCAGGACATGGATATGGAGACACCTCCCACTCCATTCCCAGAACATCTCCAGGACATGGATGTGGAGACACCTCCCATTCCATTCCCAGAACACCTCCAGGACATGGATATGGAGACACCACCCACTCCATTCCCAGAAGATCTCCAGGACATGGATATGGAGACACCTCCTGTTTCATTCCATGGGTGTCTCCAGGACACGGATATGGAGACACCTCCCACTCCATTCCCAGAAGATCTCCAGGACATGGATATGGAGACGTCTCCTGCTCCATTCCCAGAACACCTCCAGGACATGGATATGGAGACACCTCCCACTCCATTCCCAGAAGATCTCCAGGACATGGATATGGAGACACCACCCACTCCATTCCCAGAACATCTCCAGGACATGGATGTGGATCCCAGCAGAACCACCAGGAATAACCACTGGATCCTGCTGGGATCCACCAGGAATTTTCCCCCAGAAAATCCCGGAAAAAGGAATTTGCTACAACCCGGAGCTGTTGTGAACAGCCCTGAGCTGAACGTCGGGATCTCCAGGGGTGGGTGAGGACGTTGGGAAGGAATTTTCCCCAGGAAAATCTTGGGAATGGGAATTCGCTCCAAGCCGGGATTGCTACGAGCCCTGGGAGATGAACATCGGGATCTCCAGTGGAGGGAAGGAATTTCCCCCTGGAGGAGGGAATCCGCTCCAAGCCGGAGATGTTCCGGACATCGGGAGCTGAATTTTGGGATCTCCGGAGGACATCAGGAATTTTCCTGCTCTCCACAACCAGGGAGCTGCTAAATCCGGTTCCCCAGCACGGATACCGAACTTCCAGCTGGGATATTTTTGGGACATTTCTCCTGACTTTTTCTCCACCACAACATTCCAGCCCAGCAACCCAATGGCAGGAAGAGCGCAGGACCAAAGGAATCCATCCCTTCTTCCCAGGCTATCCCAAAAATCCCTCGGCACCGCGAGTTGTCGGCACCTCCCGCTCCCGAAATAAATGGGAAAATTTTTTTTTAAAAAAAAAATTTTTTTTTTTTTTTTAGCTTCCCAAAAAATCCTATGGATGCGACCGTCCCAGTTTGGATCTCCAGATAAACAGGAGCTCTTTTGTTCCCAGCAGCTGGAAAAGCCACCGGAGCAGATGTTCCCTGTTAGACCGGGAATTGTCATTCCTTAAAAATGCTGCTGCTCCGAAGACAAACATCCCATCCTTTCATCCCGAAATCGCTCACCCGAGGAAAAGCTCCCGAATCCAGGGAATCTCCTGGAAACGCTTCCTGCCTTAACGGCTTCGTGTGGGAATTCGCGACGGGAAAATCGTCTCCAGCTGGAGCTGTCCTCGACAGCATCCAGGGAAATCTGGGATATTTTTTTCCTCGGGAATTTGCTCATTTTTCCTGAGGCTCTCCCAGGCTCCCACGTCCGCTGGGTTGCGGAGAGGAGGGAAAAGTTGGAAGATGGGGAAGGGGAACGGGAAAACCTTGAGGATGAGGAGGAATAGAGGCGGAAAACGAGGATCTCCCGGCGCGATCCCCAGTTCCCAAAGAATTTAAGACAACTGGAATTCTGCGAACTTCTGGGAGCAGCTCCAGCTCGATGCGCCCCCCTATCCCGCAGGAAATCCTTTCGGAGACTTTTCCATTAATTAATATTCCCATATTAATATAATCACACCGCCCATTAGCGAACATTCCCGAGAAACCGCCTGGGGTCGGATTCGGGATCCGACCATCCGGGATTTGGGCTGGGATCATCCCTTTGGGATGACGAGGCAAAGCCACGC
>NC_053462.1:19320159-19336593 GCF_015227805.2 Hirundo rustica
ATGGAACGGGCTGGGTTGGACGGGAATTGAGGATCCGCTCATCCCGAGCCCCGGATCCCAGCGCGTCCCTCCCGCTCCAGGTGTTCGGGAAGGTGGCGGCGGAGCGGCGCGGGAAGGTCCGGGTGTTCTTCTGCGGCTCCGCGGGGCTGGCCAAGGTCATCCGCCGGCACTGCCGGAGCTTCGGCTTCGCCTTTTCCAAGGAAAACTTCTGACCCGAGCTTCGGCTCCCGCTTTTCCGAAGAAAATTTCTGCCGGGAGCCCTTCCTGCCCTTCCGCGTCCGGCAGCCGATCCCGCTGCATCCCAGCTTGGATCCGCTGGCTCGGGGAGGGTGGGATGGGGCTGGGCCACGGAGCTTTGGGAATGTTACCTTTGGATCTGAGGAATAAAATAGATGGGAATGTTTCCTTCGGATCTGAGGAAGGAATGAGGAAAAGATGGGGAAGTTCCTTCAGGATCTGTGGAAGGAAGGAGGAAAAGGTGGGGAATGTTCCCTTCGGATCTGAGGAAGGAATGAGGAAAAGATGGGAATGTTGGGGCTGATGGGGGCAATTCCAGCTCCTTGGCAAAACCAAGGAAAAACTGGGATGGGAATCGGTGTCCGAGAGGTGCCGCTCCCCCCAACCTGGAATCTGGATTGGGATTGGTTTTCCTGTGAAATCGAAGGGATCCAGGAATCAGGAGCTGGCGAGGCCATGGATAACAGTTCCTCTTGGAATTCCCGATTTTCCAGCCTTTTCCGTGTCTGGGATCCGCTTGGTAGCAGCAGCTCCTCGCGGGCAAAGCAGAGAATTCCCGGGATCGAATCATGTTCATCCAGCACAGGGGGGGCTCTGCCGGGTTTATCCCGAGCTGGGTGGTTTTTCAGGGATGAAGGATTTGGAATTTGTTTGGAATCATGGAATTGTTTCTGCTGGAAAAGCCCTTGGGGATCCTGGAATCCAAGCATGTCGCTGTCCCCACGTGCCACATCCAAAAGGTTTCCACCGCTCCGGGATGTGATTCCAGCCCTGCCTGGCAGCTGTTCCATGGCTGGAGCTTTTCCAGGTGGGAATTTTCCAGGTGGGAATTTTCCAGGTGGGAATTTTCCCAATTCTCCCAAACCTCCCCTGGCGCGGCCGCGCCCGCCTCCAGCCCGCTCTCCCTGAGGGCGTCAAGTCCGCCTTTCCCAGCCCGCCGACCTCCCGCTTCCTTTCGTTAATTAACAATTATTCATTAATGAATTCCCCGTTAATTCTCGGGACGGCAGCCGCCGGCTCCCCGCCTCACGCGGCCTCGCCACGTGACCGCCCGGTGGGCGGAGCCTCCCTCAGCCAATCAGCGGCGCGCTCCGCCCGGAAGCCCCGCCCCTTGAACGTGCCATTCTGATTGGCCGCCGCCGCTCTCGCGGGAAGCCGAGGTGGGGCCGCTCCTGCCGCTTCCCACCCCCCCTCCGCGGGCCGCGCCGGTGCCACCGGGGGCTGAGGCGGTACCGGAGCCGCCGCGGGGGGTGCGAGGCCGCGTCCGCAGCGCTCCCGGTGCTCCCGGGGCGGCGGCGCCTCCGCCCGGCCCCGCCCTGCCCTACCCGGCGCCGTTGTGGCGGCGGCACGGCCGCTCCGCGCCTTCCTATTGGCCGGCGCCCCCGGCGCGCGCCGCCCCCCGCGCGCTGCCATTGGCTGCGAGGCGCGAGGGCGGAGCCCCGGCGCGGCCCCTCCGTGCTCCCCCCGCTGCCCCGCGCGGGGGTTCCGCCGCCCGCCAGGCCCCGGGCGCAGGTGAGGACCCGGCCGGGATTCCCGGGAATTCCTGGGAAAACGGGAGTGCTGGGAACGATGGGAACGCTGGGAATCATGGGGATGGCAGCGGGAGAGAGAGAGAGAGAGAGAGATACAGCTGCGGGATCCCCCCGCGCTGGCGGGGCTGGGCGTGCTCGGGCCGCCTCGGGGTTGCTGCCGGAGCCTGGAATGAGGGAACGGAAGCGGTGGGAATTTGGGAATTTGGGAATGCGGGCTGGGAATGGGAATGCGGGAATATGGCCGGGAATACGGGATATGGGCTGGGAGAACGTGGGGCGCAGGAATAGGAGATTCGGGATTACGGAATTCCTGGAATTCCCTGAGGGTTTTCCTGGGATTCTGAGCGTTTTCCTGGAATTCTGCAGATTTTCCCTGGGAATCTGAGGGTTTTCTTGGGAATGCCAGGATTTTCCAGGGATTCTGAGGATTTTCCTGGGAGTCCGAGAGTTTTTCTGGGAATCCAAATACTTTCCTGGAAATCTGAGGTTTTGCCTGGGAATCGCAGGATTTTCCTTGAAATTGCAGGACTTTCCTGAGAATTGCAGGATTTTCCTGGGAATTGCAGGATTTTCCTGGGATTCTGAGGGTTTTCCCAGCAATGCCAAGATTTCCCAGGAAAAGCTCCATCCGGGCCTGCTGCAGCTCCGTTTTTCCCGGTTTTCCCTGCAGGAATCCTGAGAGGAATCCATAAATCCCGGGATTTTTTGCCCCTGGAAGCTCGGAATGCATTAGAATTCCAAGAATTCCCTTTCCCTAAGGTAAGAGCGGAGCCGCTGTTCCCCATTCCCCATTATTCCTGGCTCTCTTGGGATCCCTGGAGTTCGTATCCCGCATTCCCCTGATTGCCAGGAATGTTGGGCCCTTGGCAGGGGCACCATTCCCACCCAGGAAATCCCAGATCCCTCTCCCAATCCCATTTTTCCATGGTTTTTTTTTTCCTCAGGAATGCAGCACCATGCGCTGCCTGGCCCAAGCTCCATTCCCACCCCAGATCCCTCTCCCAATCCCATTTTTCCATGTTTTTTTTTTCCCCCAGGAATGCAGCACCATGCGCTGCCTGGCCCAGGCACCATAACCATGCCAGATCCCTCTCCCAATCCCATTTTTCCATGTTTTTTTTCCCCCAGGAATGCAGCACCATGCGCTGCCTGGCCCAAGCTCCATTCCCACCCCAGATCCCTCTCCCAATCCCGTTTTTCCATGTTTTTTTCCTCCAGGAATGCAGCACCATGCGCTGCCTGGCCCGCCTCAGCTCCAAGGCGCTGCTGGTGCTCTGCTCCCTCCTGGCTCTGCTCTCGCTGCTGCTCTGGACCCGCTGCTCCCGGCATTCCCAATCCCCTCCGGAGCCCCCGGAGCGCCGCCGGGCCCCCGACGGCGAGGAGGCGTCGCCCCAGGATCCGCCCGGAGCGGCGGGAATGCCGGGAAAAGCCGGGCCGAGGTACGAGGAGATCGACTGCGTCATCAACGAGGAGCAGACGGTGAAGGGGCGGCGCGAGGGCTCGGAGGTTTTCCTGCCCTTCAGCTGGGTGGAGAAGTACTTCCAGGTGTACGGCCGGATCTCCCAGTCCTCCGACGGGAGCGAGCGCTTCGAGTTCTCCCACAGCTATTCCAAGGTCTACGCCCAGCGCGCTCCGTACCGGCCCGACGGCGTCTTCATGTCCTTCGAGGGCTACAACGTGGAGCTGCGCGACAGGGTCAAGTGCATCAGCGGCGTGGAAGGTGCGGGAGGCGGGATTCCCGGGAATTTTTAGGGGGTTGGGGTGGTCCTGAAAGTCTCCTGGAAGTGCAGAATGACCTGGATGTTCTGGTGGGAATGTGGGAAGGGAAATCTCAAGTCACGGGATTGGGATGATCCTGAGAATCTGATGGAAATGCTCCTTAAAACATTCCAAAAGTGGATTTGGTGGTGGGAATGTGGGAATGGTGACAGGGTCAAGTGCATCAGCGGCGTGGAAGGTGCGGGAGGCGGGATTCCCGGGAATTTTTAGGGGGTTGGGGTGGTCCTGAAGGTGTGCTGGGGGTGGATTTGTTCCGTGGAACGTTCCTTAAGGTGTTCCAGAAGTGGATTTGGGAAGGTGGGAATGGTGATGGGGTCAAGTGCATCGGCGGCGTGGAAGGTGCGGGGAACAGAGGATTCCTGGGAATTTCGGGGCTAGGGATGATCCTGAAAGTTTGATGGAAGTGTAGAGTGACCTGGATTTGGTGCTGGGAATGTTGGAAAGGGTTGGAGGTCCATGACAGGGTCAAGTGCATCAGCGGCGTGGAAGGTGCGGGAGGCGGGATTCCCGGGAATTTTTAGGGGGTTGGGGTGGTCCTGAAAGTCTCCTGGAAGTGCGGAATGACCTGGATGTTCTGGTGGGAATGTGGGAAGGGAAATCTCAAGTCATGGGATTGGGATGATCCTGAGAATCTGATGGAAATGCTCCTTAAAACATTCCAGAAGTGGATTTGGTGCTGGGAATGTTGGAAAGGGTTGGAGGTCCATGACAGGGTCAAGTGTATCAGTGGCATGGAAGGTGCGGGAGGCAGGATTCCCGGGAATTTCTGGGCTTGGGATGGTCCTGAAAGTTTGGTGGAAGTGGATTTGTTCCATGGAACGTTCCTTAAGATGTTGCAGAAGTGGATTTGGTGGTGGGAATGTGGGAATGGTGATGGGGTCAAGTACACCAGAAGTGTGGAAGGTGTGGGGAACAGAGGATTCCCGGGAATTTCGGGGTTTGGGATGGTCCTGAACGTGTGCTGGAGGTGGATTTGTTCCATGGAACGTTCCTTAAGGTGTTCCAGAAGTGGATTTGGGAGAGTGGGAATGGTGATGGGGTCAAGTGCATCGGCGGCGTGGAAGGTGCGGGAGGCGGGATTCCCGGGAATTTCGGGGCTAGGGATGATCCTGAAAGTCTCCTTGACTGAACTGACTGACTTCTGGAAGTGCAGAATGACCTGGATGTTCTGGTGGGAATGTGGGAAGGGAAATCTCAAGTCATGGGATTGGGATGATCCTGAGAATCTGATGGAAATGCTCCTTAAAACATTCCAAAAGTGGATTTGGTGGTGGGAATGTGGGAATGGTGACAGGGTCAAGTGCATCAGCGGCGTGGAAGGTGCGGGAGGCGGGATTCCCGGGAATTTTTAGGGGGTTGGGGTGGTCCTGAAGGTGTGCTGGAGGTGGATTTGTTCCGTGGAACGTTCCTTAAGGTGTTCCAGAAGTGGATTTGGGAAAGTGGGAAGGGTGATGGGGTCAAGTGCATCAGCGGCGTGGAAGGTGCGGGAAACAGGGGATTCCCGGGAATTTCGGGGGTTGGGGTGGTCCTGAAGGTGTGCTGGGAGTGGACTTGTTCCATGGAACGTTCCTTAAGACGTTGCAGAAGTGGATTTGGTGCTGGGAATGTTGGAAAGGGTTGGAGGTCCATGACAGGGTCAAGTGCATCAGCAGCGTGGAAAGTGCTGGAAACAGGATTCCCAGGAATTTCAGGGATTGGGATGATCCTGCGAGTCTCCTGGAAGTGGATTTGTTGCATGGAACGTTCCTTAAGGCGTTGCAGAAGTGGATTTGGTGGTGGGAATGTGGGAATGGTGACAGGATTGAGTGTGTCAGCGGCATGAAAGGTGCAGGGACGCGGGGATTCCCGGGAATTTCAGGGCTTGGGATGATCCTGAAAATCTCCTGGAAGTGCTCCTTAAAATGTGCTGGAGGTGCAGCGGGGCCTGGATTTGGCGCTGGGAATTTGGGAATGGGATTTGGTGCTGGCACCTCCGGCCTTGGGATCGTCACGGATGAGCTGGGTGGGACGCAGGGAACGGCTCCCAGTGCCGGAGGGCAGGCGCGGACGGCACCTGCGGAAGGAATTCCTGGCTGGAATTCCGGGCTGGAATTCCCAGAGAAGCTGTGGCCGCCCCTGGATCCCGGGAACGTCCAAGGCCAGCTTGGATCCGCCTGGGATTCTGGACCCCTTGGGAAGGCCGGAACGCGACGGGATTTAAGCTCCCTCGTGCCCAACCCATTCCACGCCTCCGCGAAAAGCCGGGAAGAGCGCCGCCGGGATTCCCCTTGCCGGCTAAACCCACGGAATTCTGGATTCTATCCCCCGGGCCCTCCAGCGCCCAGAATTCCCGAGGAATTTTTTCCCCCCCGGCCTCGTTCCGACGGCCCTTTTCCCACTTTTTTTTTTTGTGTGTGTCGTTTTTCCCGGGCAGGCGTTCCCGTCTCCACGCAGTGGGGCCCTCAGGGATACTTCTACCCCATCCAGATCGCCCAGTACGGCCTGAGCCACTACAGCAAGAACCTGACGGAAAAACCGCCCCGCGTGGAGGTGTACGAGACGGCGGGAGACGGGAACGGCGGCGGCGGGAATGAGGGGGAATGGACCGTGCCCAAGGGCTGCTCCCTCGCCACCGTCTGGGACGAGAGCCGGCTCACCGCCGTCAAGCAGTTCTCCTGCCCAGGTGGGAGTTCCGGGAATTCCCGGAGGGAGTGGGAGTTGCCGGGCGCTGGTGGGTTTTGTTCGGCTTTTGTTGCGGGTCCTTCATTCCAAATCCTTCATTCCCAATCCTTCGTTCCTAGTCCTTCGTTCTTGGTCCTTCGTTCCCAATCCTGCGTTCCAAATCCTTCATTCCCCACCCCTCTTTTCCCACCCTTCATTCCCCATCCTTTTCCTTCCCAATCCTTCATTCCCAGTCCTCTTCATTCTTCATCCTTTCCTCATCCTTTTCCTTTTCCAATCCTTCTCATTCCCAATCCTTCCTTCCCAATCCTTCATTCTCTGTCTCCTTCATCCCCCATTCTTTCCCCATCCTTTTCGTTCCTTATCCTTCATTCCCAGTCTTTCATTCCCAGTCCTTCATTCCCAGTCCCTCATTCCCAATCCTTCCTTCCCCATCCTCTTCATTCCAAGTCCCTCATTCCTTATCCTGCATTCCCAATCTTTCATTCCTCATCCTTCATTCCCAAACCTTCATTCCTTGTCCTCTTCATCCCCTGTCTCTCACTCCCAGTCCTTTTCATTCCCAGTCCTTTTCATTCCCAGTCCTTTTCATTCCCAGTCCTTTTCATTCCCAGTCCTTTTCATTCCCAGTCCTTTTCATTCCCAGTCCTTTTCATTCCCAGTCCTTTTCATTCCCAGTCCTTTACTCCCCACCCTTTTAATTCCCAGTCCTGCATTCCCAGTCCCTCATTCCCAGTCCTTTACTCCCCACCCTTTTCATTCCCAGTCCCTCATTCCCAGTCCCTCATTCCCAGTCCCTCATTCCCAGTCCTTTACTCCCCACCCTTTTCATTCCCAGTCCCGCATTCCCAGTCCCTCATTCCTTATCTTTCATTCCCCATCCTTCATTCCCAAACCTTCATTCCCTATCCTCTTCATCCCCACTCCCTCCCAATCCCAATCCCCTCCAACACCCCAGGAACACCGAATCCCTCCAGGGCCTCCCCTAAAAAATCCTCGGGGACCCCTCCTCCGGGAGCGGGGGCCCGCCTCCGGAACCCTCCCCAAAACCTCCCTGAGAGAGAAAGAGAGAGAGAGAACGGTGACCGCTCCCCCTCTTCCAGAAAACTCCGAGGGCATCTCCCTGGAGCTGAACAACGCCCGGGACTTCATCATCTCCCTCGACCTCAAGTTCCAGGGCAACGGCAGCGTCTCGGTGGTGCTGGAGACCACGGAGCGGGGCCGGCCCTTCACGCTGCACTACGTCTCGGGCAGCACGCGCCTCATCTCCCTGCGGGACCGCGACGTCTCCTACGGCATCGGCGCACGCGGCGCCTGGAGCACGCTGACCCGCGACCTCCTGACGGACCTGCGCAAGGGCGCCGGCCTCTCCAACACCAAGGCGGTCCGGCAGACGCGGGTCGCCCCCAGGAAGCTGCTGCGCCTGGTGGCCCGCGGCCGCGGCCTCCTGGACAACGTCACCGTCTCGGCCACGGCGCACGCCGCCGCCTTCTTCGCCGCCAGCCGCTGGCTGCTGCGCAACCAGGACGGGCGCGGCGGCTGGCCCATCGCCGTCACCAGGAAGCTGGGGGAAGGCTTCAAGCCCTTGGATCCCGGCTGGTACTCGGCCATGGCGCAAGGGCAGGCCATGTCCACCTTGGTCAGGGCGTACCGGCTGACCAAGGAGCCGGCCTTCCTGAGCGCGGCGCTGCGCGCCACGGCGCCCTTCAAGCTGCCGCCGGAGCAGGGAGGGGTGCGGGCGGTCTTCATGGGGCGGCACGACTGGTACGAGGAGTACCCCACGTCGCCCAGCTCCTTCGTGCTGAACGGCTTCATGTACTCGCTGATGGGCCTCTACGACCTGAAGGAGACGGCGGGCGAGGAGCTGGGGCGGGAGGCGCGGCGGCTGTACGAGCGCGGCATGGCGTCGCTCAAGGCCATGCTGCCGCTCTTCGACACGGGCTCGGGCAGCGTCTACGACCTGCGGCACTTCACGCTGGGCACGGCGCCCAACCTGGCGCGCTGGGACTACCACACCACGCACATCAACCAGCTGCAGCTGCTGGGCTCCGTGGACGAGGCGCCCGTCTTCAAGGAGTTCGTCAAGAGGTGGAAGAGCTACCTGAAGGGCGGGAGGGCAAAGCACAACTGAGAGGGGTTGGTTTGGTTTGTTTTTCCCTGGGGAAGGGAAAAAAAAAATATGGGCAGAGGGAAAAATGACAGGAAAAAATGCCCACCATGGGTAAAAGGAAAAACAACAACAACAAAATATGGGCAGAGGGAAAAAAGACAGGAAAAAACCCACCACCGTGGGCAAAAGGAAAAACAACAACAAAAAAAGTATGGGCAGAGGGAAAAAAGACAGGAAAAAAATATGGACAAAAAGAAAAACAACAACCAAAAAACACCCCCATGGACAGAGGGGAAAAACGTCAGAAAAAAAATATGGACGGAAGGAAAAACGACAAAAACAAACCCCATGGACAGAGAGAAAAACAACAAAAAACCCACCATGGACAGAGGGAAAACAGCAAAAAAACCCCCCCCATGGACAGAGGGAAAAACGACAGAAAAAAACACGGACAGAGGAAAAAACAGCAACAAAAACAAACGGGGAAAAAGGAAAAACTACAGGGAAAAAAAACACGGACGAAAGGAAAAAGCAAAACCACGGACAAACGGAAAAACAACCACCAAAAAAAGGGGCCTTAAAAGCGCTCCGGGCGCGCGGGGAGGTTTGGGATCCGTCGGGATGGCGGGAGGCTGAGGATGGGATCGGTTGGGATGTGGGGGTGGGTTTTTTTGGTTGTGGGTTTTTTTTTTTCCCCTCTTTTCCATGGAAAAGGTTTGAAGAAGCCGTAGGAGTCCCAGCTGCTGGGCTCCGTGGACGAGGCGCCCGTCTTCAAGGAGTTCGTCAAGAGGTGGAAGAGCTACCTGAAGGGCGGGAGGGCAAAGCACAACTGAGAGGGGTTGGTTTGGTTTGTTTTTCCCCGGGGAAGGGAAAAAAAATATGGGCAGAGGGAAAAATAACAGGAAAAAATGCCCACCATGGGTAAAAGGAAAATCAACAACAACAAAAAAATATGGACAGAGGGGGAAAAACGACAGGAAAAAATATGGACAAAAAGAAAAACGACAACCAAAAAACACTCCCCCATGGACAGAGGGGAAAACGACAAAAAAAAAAAATGGACAGAAGGAAAAACGACAAAAACAAACCCCATGGACAGAGAGAAAAACGACAAAAAACCCCCCATGGACAGAGGGAAAAACAGCAACAACAACGAAACATGGGCAAAAGGAAAAACAACAAAAAAACCCCCCATGGACAGAGGGAAAAACGACAGAAAAAAACACGGACAGAGGAAAAAACAGCAACAAAAACAAACGGACAAAAGCAAGAACGACACCAAAAAAACACGGACAAAAGGAAGAAAAAAAAACCACGGACAAACGGAAAAACAACCACCAAAAAAAGGGGCCTTAAAAGCGCTCCGGGCGCGCCGGGAGGTTTGGGATCCGTCGGGATGGCGGAGGCTGAGGATGGGATCGGTTGGGATTTGGTTTTTGTTTTTTTTTTTGGGTTTTTCCCTCCCCTCTTTTCCAAGGAAAAGGTTTGAAGAAGCCATAGGAGCCCCGGGAGCGTGTGGGGCTCATCCGGGGTCTGGCAAGCCGGGATTTTGTGTCCGTGTCGGAGCGGCTCCGGCGGGGCGAGCGCCGGGATCCCTCGGAGCTGGGATCCCTCATCCCGGTCACTGGAATTCCCTTGGATCTGGGATCCCTCATCCCGGTCACTGGAATTCCCTTGGATCTGGGATCCCTCATCCCGGTCACTGGAATTCCCTCGGAGCTGGGATCCCTCATCCTGGTGTTCCCCTGGAGCTGGGGTCCCTCATCCCGGTCACTGGAATTCCCCTGGAGCTGGGATCCCTCATCCCAGTCACTGGAATTCCCTTGGATCTGGGATCCCTCATCCCGGTCACTGGAATTCCCCTGGAGCTGGGATCCCTCATCCCGGTCACTGGAATTCCCCTGGAGCTGGGATCCCTCATCCCGGTCACTGGAATTCCCCTCGGAGCTGGGATCCCTCATCCCAGTAACTGGAATTCCCTTGGATCTGGGATCCCTCATCCTGGTGTTCCCCTGGAGCTGGGGTCCCTCATCCCGGTCACTGGAATTCCCTTGGATCTGGGATCCCTCATCCCGGTCACTGGAATTCCCTTGGAGCTGGGATCCCTCATCCCGGTCACTGGAATTCCCTTGGATCTGGGATCCCTCATCCCGGTCACTGGAATTCCCCTCGGAGCTGGGGTCCCTCATCCCGGTCACTGGAATTCCCTTGGATCTGGGATCCCTCATCCCGGTGTCCCCTCGGAGCCGGGATCCCTTTTCCTCGGAGCTCCGTGTTTTCGGCGGGATTTTGGAATTCCGTCTGGGAGGTTCCTTGGAGCTTTGGGGACGTTTTCGGGAATCGCCGAGCGGGACGTGGAGCCCCTCAGGGAATTCAAGAATTCGGGAATTCTCTCTTTTTTTTTTTCCCTCCCCCTCCTGCTCCAGCCCATCCAGCGTTTTCACAGTTCCATCCCCGAGCTTTTCCCAGCTCTTTCCCTGGGGCTGGAATTCCCAGAGCAGCTGCGGCTGCCCCTGGATCCCCGGGAATGTCCAAGGCCAGGCCGGAGCAGCCCGGGACCGTGGGAAGCTCCTATGGAATGGGATGAGCTTTAAGCTCCTTCCCACCGAACCATTCCAGGATTCCAGGATCCCGCCTGACCCCCAGCCCGGGCACGGGCTTTGGGAATTCCCACCGCTCATCCCAATCCCAACATCCCGGGCGCTCCTCCGTCTTTCCCGTCGCTCTCCGTTTTTCAGGATTTTCCTTGGTTTTCCCGGCGTCGATCCGCGCGCTCCGGTCGGATCCGTCCCATCCCGTGGACGGCCGAGGAGAAATTCCGGTACCAAAGGTGGCAGGGGTGGGAATTCTTTCCCACGCCCGCGGGAACCCAATGGACGCAAACCCGGGATTCCTTCCCGAAAAAATCCGCTCCTTCCCAAAAAATCCTCTCCCCGCGCATTCCTTCCGGCGTTTTCCCGGCTGGAAAACCCGCGGAGGCTCCTCGGGTGCTGCTCCGGGGTGGTCTCGGTGCCTTAGGGAGGCCGGAATTCCATTTGGATGGGTTTTTTTGGGAATTGGCGGCGTTGGAGCGCGGGCGGTTTTCCCGCTCCGGAAGCGCTCGGAAACGCGGGATGGGCATTCCAGGGTTGTCCCTCCTTTCCCACCTCCGTCGCCTTCCAGGAATCCCCGCCAGAGGCTGCAATTCCATAAAAAATCCATGCAGAATTCCCGATGTTCCTTGAATCCCGTTGCGCGTTGGAAGAGGATCCTTGGCCGGCGCCAGCACCGCCCAAAACTTCTTGGAATTCCAGTTGGAATCCCGGTTTGGGATTTCTTGGCTCATTTTCCGTCTTCAAAGTCCCGGAGATCTTTGGGACCCAGCCCAGCTTCCATCCCAGATTTTCCACCCGGAGATCCGTCGGCTCTTCCCGTGGGATCCCCTCTCCGGGGACGCCCCTGGAAGTTTGGGATGGGCATTCCAAGGTTTTCCCTCCTTTCCCACCTCCCGTCGCCTTCCGGCGGCCTTGGAGCTTCCAGGAATTCCCTCCGGAGGCTGCAATTCCGTAGAAAACCCATGCAGAATTCCTGATATTCCTTGAATCCCGTTGCGCGTTGGACGAGGATCCTTGGCCGTGGAGCGCAATTCCCGGAATTTCACGGAACCCGTTCCCTGTTTCGGGATTCCTTTGCTCGTTTCCCAGCTCCCATCATCCCGGATTTTTTCCCCCCGCAGATCCGTCGGCTCTTCCCGTGGGATCCCCTCTCCGGGGACGCCCCTGGAAGTTTGGGATGGGCATTCCAAGGTTTTCCCTCCTTTCCCACCTCCTGTCGCCTTCCGGAGGCCTTGGAGCTTCCAGGAATCCCCACCAGAGGCTGCAATTCCATGGAGAAGCCTTTGGGAATTCTCAATATTCCTTGAATCCCATTGCGCGTTGGACGAGGATCCTTGGCCGTGGAGCGCAATTCCCGGAATTTCACGGAACCCATTCCCTGCTTTGGGATTCCTTTGCTCGTTTCCCAGCTCCCATCATCCCGGATTTTTCCCCCCGGAGATCCGTCGGCTCTTCACGGAACCCGTTCCCTGTTTCGGGATTCCTTTGCTCGTTTCCCAGCTCCCGTCATCCCGGATTTTTCCCCCCGGAGATCCGTCGGCTTTTCCCGTGGGATCCCCTCTCCGTGCCTCCCCCGCCCCGGCGACACAAGCACAACCCTCCCCGGAATTCCGGCGCTCCCCGGAATCCCGGCGCTCCCCGCAATCCCGGCGCTCCCCATCCTCCCCCGGGGCCTGGCTTGGCTGGGAATTTTCTGTTGGATTTTCCGGGATCTTTCCCGAGGATCCCGCTGGAGATTATGCAATAATCTGTTTACACGGATGCTCCGGGCAGGGCGCTCTTGAAGCACAGGATCGTTTTGTATTCCGCCCCTCCGGAATTTTATTTCCTTTTCGGAGTTTTGGGAGTCGGGGGGGCGGGGGGGGGGGAACGGGAAGAGGTTCTCCCACGTTTCTTTGGGACGTCGGGAACGCTTGGAAAAAGCTTTCTAAGACCGGGAAATAAAATTTTTTTATCTAAAGGAAAAAAAAAAACAAAACAAAAAAAAAAAAAAAATCCCTCGGGATGTCTCCGTTATTTGGGGATTTTCCCGGATGTTTTATTTTCCAAAGGTATTCCAAGTTTTTTTGTGTTTTTTTTTTTTTCCCCTGTGGTCGCGGGTTTTTTTTTCCCTCTGGAAAAGTGGGAAAAACGTGGATTTTTCCCGCTAATTGAGGGTTTGGGGATTGAGGGAAGGAGCAGGAGCGGTTGGAATTATTTCCTGGTAAATCCCAGCTCCTTCGGAGAGGTTTTTTTGGGGATTGGTTGAAGGAGGATCCGAACGGAGCGGTGGCTGGAAAGATCCCGGTGTTGGGAATGGGTTGGGAATGGGGAAGCGCGGCTCCAGGGAATCCCAGAGCCCATCCCGGGGATCCGGGGAGAGCTGGGGAGGGATTTGGGATCAGGGGTGGAGGGAACGGCTGGAAAAGGGGGAGATTCCGGGGGGATTTGGGGATGGAATTCCCAGAGGAGCCGCGGCTGACCCGGGATCCCGGGAATGTCCCTGGGATAGGGAAAGGTGTCCCTGCCCCTCCCACCCAAAATATTCCGGGATTCTCCCGGAATTCCTTGGGATCGAGAAGAGCCTTGGGGCGTCCCCGGAGGTGGGAATGGAATTCCAGAGCCCCTGGAAGCCAGGACGGGGGGCGGAATTCCAAGGAATTTCCCATGGGATTGAAGTTTGGGATAGAGCTGGGAATTCCCTGGCCCTGCCCGGCTCCGCTCCTCCCAATTCCTGAGGAATTATTAATGGTAACTATTATTAATAATGACAATTAATTAATTATTTTTATAGTTTATATTTAAATTTATATTTAATACTTTATATGATTTAAATTTGAATTTATATTTAATAACCAATAATATTTGCTCATAAGAATTAATAATAACAATAGCTAATAATAATTAATAATTATTAGAAATAATTCCCAGTAAACGGAGCCAGCTCCTTCCCTCTCCATCCCCTCTGGAATCTCCCGCTCTCCAAACTTCGGGAGAGCCGTTCCCGGCGGATTTTCGGGAAGCAGAGCGGGAAAACCCGCCGGGCCGGCTGGGAATGATCTGGGAAGGAGCATCCGTGGCGAGGGCTGGAATTCCCGGGCAGCCCGGGAGGAGCTCCGGGATTTTTCCAGAGGCGCTGGGAGCGGGAGATGCCCGCGGAGGGCCGGGAATTTGCGGGGTTTTCCTGCTTTTTTTTCCCACTTCCTCGCTGCGGGATTCCGGTCCCGATCCCGGTCCTGATTCCGGTCCCGATCCCGGTCCTGATTCCCGGTCCCGATCCCGATCCCAGTCCCGATCCCGGTCCTGGTCCCTATCCCGATTCCAGTCCCGGCCCCATCCCGATTCCGGTCCCGATCCCAGTCCCGATCCCGATCCCGGTCCCGATCCAATCCCATTCCCGGTCCCGATCCCAGTCCCGATCCCAATCCCGATCTCATTCCCGATCCCGATCCAATCCCAGTCCCAGTCCCGATCCCAGTCCCGATCCGATCCCGATCCCGATCCAATCCCATTCCAGTCCCGATTCCAGTCCCGATCCCGGTCCCATTCCCGGTCCCGATCCCGATCACATTCCTGATCCGATCCCAATCCCGGTCCCTGTCCCAATCCCGATCCGATCCCGATCCCGATCCAATCCCATTCCCGATCCCGATCCCGGCCGCCTTTGGCCGCGCTCATTTCCGCGTTCCTTCGGGAACGTTTCTCTCCTGGGACGAGCCGGGATCCGTCCTCTCCTCTCCCAAAAACCGGGAATCGCCGGCTGGGAGCGGGGGGGGAGGTGGGATCATCCCGGCGGGATCGTGCCTCTGGAAAAGGCGTGTCCATTCCCCCCTGAGGAATTCCCGGGATTTGGAGGCAGCGCCGGAAAAACGCCGAATCCAGCGGCGGCTCCCGAGCGGCGCCGTGAGTCCCGGGATTTTCTGTCCCCTCTCCGGCATTCCCGGCTTCTCCCGCTGATCCCGAGGGTCGGCGCGGCGGCGGCGGCGGCTCCCGGGAAATTCGGGAACGGGGATGTGGGAATGGGAACGGGAGCGCCGGGACGCCGGGAGCGCTCCCGCACGTCGCGGGATTCCCGGGAAGTTTCGCCGGGAGGGGGACGGGCTCCGGGAGCGGCGGGATTGTGGGAATGGGAAAACCGCGGATCCCGGAGAATTCCAGCGGCGACAACAGCTCCCAGAAAACCGCCCTTGTCCCGTCGGGAGCGATCCCGGCGCGGCCCGCGCCGCTCCCGGCGTTTTCCAAAGAGTTTCGGGAAGCTGCTCGGGAATTCCCGAATATTCCCGGCCGCTGGAATAAATCGCCGCTGGAGCTGGAGCGGAGGGAGGGATGCGCCAGGGAGAGGGAAGGGAAAAACGGGAAAGGAAAAAAGGGAAGGGAAAAGGGAAGGGAAGGGAAGGGAAGGGAAGGGAAGGGAAGGGAAGGGAAAAGGGAAAAGGGAAAAGGGAAAAGGGAAGGGGAGCCGTGGGAGCTGTGCGGTGACACGGTGACACGGTGACACGGTGACAGCACGGGGGTGGCGGCGGAGCCGGGCGGGGACATCGCGGACATTTCCCAGGAAACCCGGCACGGAGCGGGAGGGAGTGGGAACGGCGGGGAACGGGGAGGAGGAGGAGGAGAAGGAGGAGGAAGAGGAGGAGGAAGAGGAGGAGGAGGAGAAGGAGGAGGAGGAAAGAGGAGGAGAAGAAGGAAGAAGAAGAAAAGGAGGAGGAGGAGAAAGAGGAGGAAGAAAAGGAGGAGGAGGAGGAAGAAGAAGGAAAAAATGAGGAGGAAGAGGAGGAGGAGGAGGGAAGGGAGAAGGAGGAGGAAGAAGAGGAGGAGGAGGAGGATGAAGCAGCCCCGGCCGCAGCCCCGGCCCGGCCCCGGTGACTCATCCCGCTCCTTTCGCTCCGAAACCGCAAATTCCTGCCTGAGGTTGGGCTGGAGCCTCCTCCTGCTTCCCGGGGAAACCGGGAATGGAGCGGGGAATGGGGAATGGGGAATGGGGAATGGGGAATGGGGAATGGGGAATGGGGAATGGGGAATGGGGAATGGGAATGGGAATGGGGAATGGGGAATGGAATGGGGAATGGGAATGGGGAATGGGGAATGGAATGGGGAATGGGAATGGGGATCAGGGAACAGGGAACAGGGAAAAGGGAACAGGGAACAGGGAACAGGGAACAGGGAACAGGGAACAGGGAGCAGGGAATGGAACGGGGAACAGGGAACAGGGAAGGGATCCCTGCCCTGGGAATGTCTGGGCCGGGATGGATGCAGGTGCTCCCAGCTCAGGGATCCCATCCAGGGACTCTGTGTGCACCTGGAAGAGCTCCAGCCTCTGGAACGGCTCATTCCTTTGCCCTCCAAGAACCCCAGAATTCCAGGTGGGAAGGGCCCTCAGGACTCATCTCATTCCAGCCCCTGCCATGGGCAGGAACCGTTGTTCCATGAACAGATTCCAGCCTGGCCTTGAACATTCCAGGGATCCAGGGTCAGCCACAGCTCCTCTGGGAATCCCTTCCCAGTCTCCCACCCATCCCTGGGAATCCATTCCCTGTGTCCC